>NC_047109.1:97798118-97910602 GCF_902500255.1 Thalassophryne amazonica
AAAATAAAATATTAGTTATGCCTTTTCCCCAGATAAACTTGTTCTCATCATTAAAATGAGCTTTCAAAAATAAACCGGCATTAAAATGCTTGGATTTCAGTCTAAACTAAGGGCCTCTTCACACATAGTGAGAATTTGGTCGAATTCCGGCGAAACAGCGCAAAACAGTTCCAATTAGCAAAACAAGAAAACATTGTGTCGACAGGCAGGCATGTATGATTTTTTCGCATCACCTCAACATTGGTTGAGTAGTTTTATCTATAGTACTGTCTCTGTTTCTAAGACACTCCGTGACATATTAGCTCAAACCTTATAATATGACCCCTTTATGATCCCCTGGAACAACAACTGTGAGAAAAAATTAGCTGCAAAAATAAACAAAAAAGCTTAAAAAGCTACAAGGGGTGAGTGAAAAGTTTTGAGCCCAACTAAGAAGAAACCACAACTGAATTAATGTAATGCTTTATTTTTTAAGATAATCCCCATGTAAGTCCATAAACCTTTTCCATTGTTGCTACACTGCCTTAATACTGTTCTCATAGAGGGACTTATTCTGGAGAACCACCCCCTACTCTTTCTGGGTCAGGCTCAAAACTTTTCAGTCACCCCTCATACCATATTTTCCAGAGTATAAGTTTGGGAGGTCCTGTGACTTGTACTCTAGTGTGACTCATACTCTGGAAAATACAATGCATAAAGAGATGTCATGTGATCTAACATTTGAGTTAAGAACTGTTCTCTTGGGGGGTGGGGGGGGGCTCATTCTTAAAGTCTGATTAATTGTATCTACCCATAGACAGCACACCTACACAGACCATGCAGGCTTGTTGAATAAATTGTTTATCACTTCCCCTTTCTCTAGGGGTAATTATTCTCTGTGTTTGCATGGTCAGATTTATGTTTTTGATTAAGTTGAACAACAGCGAGCCTCTGCAGTTTTTGTTTTTTATTATCTGTGGTACATATTTGATATATTGATTGCCGCAGCTGAAACAAATTCATGGGCAGTATGTATAATTGAAGAAGCTTTGCATGAGCACACCAGCATCTTTCTGCACTAGTTGAAATGTTTTTGGATGATTAGTTGATTCATTCATTCATTTTCTATACCTGTTTACTCCATTCAAGAGTCACATTGGCTGCTGGAGCCTATCCCACCAGTCATCGGGTGAAAGTCAAGGAACACCCTGGACACGTCTCCAGTCTATCACAGTGGCATATGTAGACAGTCAAACTCATTTAGAGGATTAATTAAGTCTATAAAATGGTGAAAGCAGAAGCAGTGAAGTGGGGCCACAGGCTGCTAGTTCGGGTCAACAGTTTGGGGGATTTAATCAAGATGGGGGAGAAAAAATAGATTTTATTTTCTCACAGTGTTCCCTGCGGTGAGCAGGCAGACATAAAATTAATGGAGTCAATGAGTCAGTGACTCTCAGATTGACTCCATAAAAACTACTGCGTATTCAGCACTAAAATTTTGGGTTCCAATAGATACAGCTGAGAACCAGTGAACCTCCTATTTTAGGACATGTTGCTATCTTTTAACATTTACAGTGACACCTGGCATAAAATAAAGACACACTGTCCTATCCAGTTGTTTGTGATGCCTTGTTACTAATTACAGATTCCTGGTGGCCACTAACCCGACTGTTGCTTGTTGTTAGTGTATTTAAGATGATTATGTTGAAAATGCATCAGGAAAGCAAGTTTTTGAGATCTCAAACGCATGATTACTAAATAGAATTGACAAAATTAAAGAGGAAAACTACTACAAAGGGAAGGAACATGACCATCTCAATATCTGAATACAGGAATGCAAACAAAACAAGAAGCAGAAACCTGCACACAACTGAACAGTCTAAAACAGAAACAAATCTAATAAACAGCAGGGGGTCATGATTCCTGAGTGATGGTAGGAGCAGAATTTACATGAGTCTGCAGGTAAACAAACATAGTCCTTAGATAACAACACGATTAACACTGAGCAAACAGGGAGGCTAATACACAAACAGCAACAATCCAGCAAGAAGCTGAATGGAGTCTAAAGTATTTAAAGTGTAGGAAGCACAGTTATACAAGCGGTTAGTGCGCTTGCTTCCAAAACAGATTTATCCTGTTAAAGACCACCTTCTCTGTGTACATCTGGAGTTGTGTCAGAGAGGGCATTTGGCCTAAAACAGGCGCCATGTCAACATGTAGAAGATCAATGTCTCTGCCCTGTGCCAAAAAACTGGAAAAAGCAAAATAAATTACTTTTAAACTGTAAATACAGGCCAGGTGTGAGTGGATGTGGAACCAAGATGAGTTCAGGGGAGCTGGGAGGAATGAAGACTGATGGCAGGATCATGACAGTAGGAAAAAACACAACATAACATTCCTCCATTAGCACTGACCTTTGTGCCTTCCCCACATTTGTGCTCCCACCCCTGCTCTTCTTACGCCACCTCTTTCTCTTCCTCTCCTCACTGTGATCCTCTCTCCTGTCCCCTCTCTGTAAATACTGTACTTCTTGCTCACCCCCTTGTTCCCCAGAGAGGCTTATTTAAGCAAATACAGGAAGAGGATGTATCTCAACTCAGCCAATGATTAGCGGATGTGCTGTTTGTCCTGAGTTAAACCTTGGCTCTGCAGGGGTCAAGCTGAGGTTTACAGCTCCAGACTCCTGCTGTTACAGATGTAGAGCTCTGAAGAGCCATTTACAGTGGTCTTCTCTATTTGCTGTCTGCAGTATTCATGAGCCACACATAATGATAACCTGTATAGCTCATCATTTATTTAATTTTACGGGGTGTTAAAGGAGGTCAGGCGGATGCATATTTCCTTCTGCGTTTTTTTTTATCAATCAATCAATCAATCAACTTTTTTCTTGTATAGCGCCAAATCACAACAAACAGTTGCCCCAAGGCGCTCCACATTGCAAGGCAAGGCCATACAATAATTATGAAACACAGTCTACGTCTAAAGCAACATAACCAAGGGATGGTCCAGGGTCACCCGATCCAGCCCTAACTATAAGCCTTAGCGAAAAGGAAAGTTTTAAGCCTAATCTTAAAAGTAGAGAGGGTATCTGTCTCCCTGATCTGAATTGGGAGCTGGTTCCACAGGAGAGGAGCCTGAAAGCTGAAGGCTCTGCCTCCCATTCTACTCTTACAAACCCTAGGAACTACAAGTAAGCCCGCAGTCTGAGAGCGAAGCGCTCTAATGGGGTAATATGGTACTACGAGGTCCCTAAGATAAGATGGGACCTGATTATTCAAAACCTTATAAGTAAGAAGAAGAATTTTAAATTCTATTCTAGCATTAACAGGAAGCCAATGAAGGGAGGCCAACACGGGTGAGATATGCTCTCTCCTGCTAGTCCCCGTCAGTACTCTAGCTGCAGCATTCTGAACCAACTGAAGGCTTTTTAGGGAACTTTTAGGACAACCTGATAATAATGAATTACAATAGTCCAGCCTAGAGGAAACAAATGCATGAATTAGTTTTTCAGCATCACTCTGAGACAAGACCTTTCTGATTTTAGAGATATTGCGTAAATGCAAAAAGGCAGTCCTACATATTTGTTTAATATGTCATCTTTGGATTTTACAGTGTCTTATTGGTCTGATTTTCAGGGTGGTCCGGGCATGAGGGGAGCCAGAGGTGACAGAGGAGAGCCAGGAGTGACGGTCAGTTACAAGCAAAACCTCCCTCCTTATACTGTTGGTCTTGGTGTAACGTTCAACTGGGGATAAATAAGCTCCCCCGGAGGAAACATTGAAGGAAAATGATGCCCGTCCCACTATACAGATGAATATTCACAGTGCTGCTATGCTTGATTTTACTCATATTTTAAAGTTGCTGGTCCACAACCCAATCTCAAGGGACAGAACACACCCAAGTTTTTGTTAACCTTATGGTAGTAACATTTAAGTGGGAAAAATCTTGTGCTTCATAAAGAACCTTTTCAGCACAGCAGCCCGGTCACACTTCTCCATCCACTATACTTGATCCGACAGGCCCTCAGGTCCAAGGAAACGGTCATTTTTGGAAAAGCATGATGCAGTCCTCCTCGTCCAAAACCTACATCATCTCCTTTTGGCCTCTGAGCTAAGACAGGCTGTGATCACTGTGAGCACTGCTGCTCTCTCTTTAATAGAGACTGGTCCAATAAATAATGGCTTTGACCATTATTGGAAGATTTACTGTACACTTTGCATCTGCTATAGTTTTACTAACAGCAGTCTGTTCCAATGTGTTACAAGCTATCCAGCTGCAGCCGTCAGTACAAGGTCTGATGCTGCTGGAAATTTCTCAATACCAAAGCCCAATTCCCATGATTGTAATTTGATCTTTGATTTAGTGAAATGTGTATTAAGGTCTTTGTGCTGTGAGTACTTTGAAAGCAGTAGCAGGAATCCCACATCTTCTGCACAGAAAGACAAGGCAAAAAAGAAAGAAAGAAGACTCTTAACTTTTTCATAAGGGGCTCTGTATAATGTGTACCACCCACAATGTTTTAGCCCACCAACAAATATAGCAAGAAATTCCCAAATAAAAATAAAAACTATAAACTAATGGCAGTAAGGTGTGATAGTCTAATTGTATTATTTAGGAGTGAGAGGCATAAACACATTTACGTTAAGACTCGCCTGCCAGCTCTTACTCATCTTAGCTCAGCAGCTTTAGTGCCATTTCAGCCAAGTTTATTTTAATAGTTGGAAAGCAGATTGCATGGACCTCAGTGCTCCATGAATTCATCATTAGATGCATTACTTATGAAAGCACAAGTATCGATAGACTGGGAATTAAACTGCAGTTATTAAAATAAACTTTAAGCCTGCATTGATCTCATCAAGTAGTTCAGCTTTGAATTTTTGTGAAATTTCCTACGTTAACAAAATATATATACGTATATACCATGTTCCAGTCTTTTATTTCTTTTTCCAACACCGTCCATCTGATCTATGCTTTCATTTGATTGTTTGAATGGGTTGGATAGACAGGAAGCCAGTAACTGTGAGGTTGAACAGTAAAACAATAAATATAACAGGAGTAAAGATTACTTTGGCTACTGCTGCCACTGAGCCAACAAGCTCTGAATCAGTGTTGGTTTGCAGGAATTCCTCTTTTCTAACTCCTGCTGCTTGAACCCCGCTGCAGCTTATACATATGGATCAAATGGGCCGCCAACCTGACTACAGATGGATGGACACGGGTCTGAATATTTGTCTCAGTAGATCTTATAGAAGGAGCAAATAAGCCCTGAGAGTCATGGTACAACGACCACAGTTGTAATTTTCATGCCCATTTGTCCAACCACAGCTATGTTCATCAAAAAATGAGGTTGACCTGCTGCTTCATTCCTCAAAGGGACAGTTTATGAGAATTTGTACTCCACGTTTTATGAATTCTTCAATCACTTTGATACTCTCACATTTCATTAATGGCTGAAAATCTTTGGTGCTTGTTCACAATAAGGTCACTGCTGGTTTCACCTTTTACCGCTTAATTACTCAATCTTTTTTTTCTTTTCTCTTTGCTATAAGCTTGTGCTGTGTAATGTTTCCTATATTTTGGACCAGATCATATTCTTTTGTTTTTCTTATGATATAGACCAGGTGTTGTGTTGAGCCATTTGTTATAAAATTGGAATGAAATTCATAAAAATAATTGTTAAACAACAAAAAAAAACAGGTTAAGTGAGGTGAGATATGTATCACATAAGCATGTTCATGATGCACGCACTGAAATACACATTCATCCATTATGCTACTCCCAAACTTTAATACAGTGAGGCAAATAAGTATTTGATCCTCTGTTGATGCTGCAGGTTTTCCCACCTACAAAGAATGGAAAGGTCTGTAATTTTTATCGTAGGCAGACTTCAACTGTGAGAGACAGAATCTAAAAAAAAAAAAATCAGGAATGCTTTGTTTTTGAATGCTTTTCAGTTGGAAGTCAGAAAAACCCCTTGCCCACACCATGACTCATGGATAAGAGATCAAGTAGGGAATTGTCTGTTGGGGTAAAAGGCAGTGGGGATTTTGTGTGCCCCTTGGCTGCTACAGTTGCTGTGAAGGCCCAACAGGAATCCTCGACACAGCTAACAGGGCTCTGGTGAAACAAGAAGTCCTCAATGGCAGACCAGCGGAAGGCTGAAGCAAATCCTAAAACTCCAATCGTCTGAGATGTCCCAGCCATCAGAACCAGGCTGAGGATCTGTCAGGGATCTTGTGCTTGTTGGCGTGCAGTGGCATGCCACGCTTAACAAACCTGTGCACAGGATTCTCTAGATCAACTCTGGAGGCAGATTTTCTATGCTACGCTGCACATCCAAAAGCCTTTCAGCAATTGGCAAAGAATGACAAGGGCAGGACTGAGAATCTGGAAGCCCTTAGCTCTGACCCAGCACAGAAGCAGCAGATGTGTGACTCAGTCATCGCACCCTTGGAAAAAGCAGGAAGGTTTTTCAGCAGCTGCATCTGCAACTGAGAGCTCTGTTTAGGATCCAATCTTCTCTCCCTGAACAGAGAGGGGGCTGGATAGGGTGCCCTAAACATAGTCTGCTTCGCCTTACCATGACTGGAATACCATGTCCAGAGGGACATCAGTTCTGTGGTAGAAAAACAAAAACACAATTAATAAAATTTGGTACATGAAACATACAAATCTTGGTGAACAAAGATGAAAGGTGAACAACTTTTGCATCTCGCAAAGTCCAGAAACTGGACTGCCTACCACTGCAACCTCAAGATCTTTGAGAGATTCCACCAATGCTGCCTGAGGATTATCCACCACATCAGGTCAGAAGACTACCATACCAACATCAGTGTCCTGGCTGAAGCCAAGCTCCAGAACATAGTATACAAATAATGAACCGTCAGTTAGCTCAATCAAATCACTGTCTCGCTTGTGTCATTGTCCCACGCCTGTGCACGCAGTCGGTGCTTGTGCGCGCATGTACTACAAAAAAAGACTGTATGCTTTTCTTAGTGCAGTGAAAAAAAAATCATGTTAGAAATTAATCCAGCTTTTCATTCTAACTTCCTGCTACCAGCCTCCAGACAGTGCAGTGGATTTGTTTTATGTGTGCGTGCGTGCATTGTGTGTGTGTGTGTGCATGCGCATGTGCATATGTGTGTGTGTGTGTGTGTGTGTGTGTGTGTGTGTGTGTGTGTGTGTGTGTGTGTGTGTGTGTGTGTGTGTGTGTGTGTGTGTGTGTGTGTGTGTGTGTGTGTGTGTGTGTGTGCAGAGAAATGACAAGCATCCACTCAGCTGTTATGTAAAAGATAATCACCAAGAACGAGCTTTGGTGGGTGGATCACAACGTTAGGATGGATGACAGCCAACAACCTAAGCAGGTCGTCTACTTCATGCTGAGTGAAGGAAAATGGTCTAGAGGGCAGAAAAAAACAATACAAGGACCTCCTGAAGCTCAGCCTCAAGAGCTGCTGTACTGAATGAAAGACCTGGAAAGAACATGTGATGGAAAAAGGCAGCTGGTGAACAATGATCCACACGAGAGTGGAATTCTCTGAAAAAAATACATATGAACAACATCAAGGAGAAAAGGAGAAAGACAAAGGAGAGGGAGAGAGAGAGAGAGAGAGAGAGAGAGAGAGAGAGAGAGAGAGAGAGAGAGAGAGAGAGAGAGAGAGAGAGAGAGAGAAAGTTCCTGAACTGCAGAAGCTTCCCACAACAACCACATGCAGCATCCATCACAAAATGGTAAATGGACTGCATTTATATAGCGCTTTTCCACCTGCATCAGACACTCAAAGCACTTTACACATCAGTGCCTCACATTCACCCCAATGTCAGGCTGCTGCCATGCAAGGCGCTCACTACACACCGGGAGCAACAGAAACAGCGTGCATCAAGATAGGGCCTGTATAGTCATCTCCGCACCCACCATACCCATCCAGGAATCACCTAAGAGACCATCTTCCTCATCATTTAGGGATTGCCATGACGATGATCGGTTTACACTATTGTGTAAATGCACTAAATGTACATAACATGGCAAAAAAAAAATCCTAATCATCATGTCTTGTGTCGTGTCCTGTTGGCCCATTCTGTGTGACAGTGTTAACAAAAATATTTATTGTCGCTATTGTGTTCTGAATGTTTATGAAAAATAAATGAGCTCGGGTCTTAAGCAGTGTTTTCTGCATACATTCCTGCCCACACCTATATATCTTTATGCAGACTGTTAAGAGCTTCTTAAAATCAGCTGTCCATGGTGCTGATTATATGTGGAGTATTTTCTAAAGCAGCATGGCTCATTTAACTGGCTGAAAGCTGAGTTGTATACATATATATTTTTAAACTGCACAGAATGAATGTTGCACACAACATCAAAACATAAATACTCATAAATTGTTTGATAAGATGCGATAAGAACCAATTTGTTTTTTGTTACTTTCAGTGCAGAGCCGAGGGATTAAAAGTAAATTTTACATTGGTTAAGAATATGCAGTACTCCATGATGCATTTGTATTATTAGCTCAACATATCTGCATAAAAATGTACAATAATTATGACATTTTTTTGATTTTTTTTTTTTCAGGGACCTCAAGGTCCAGTGGGACAGATGGGCCCTCCTGGACCACTAGGACCTGTTGGTCCTCAGGGACCCAGTGGACTCTCGATTCATGGTGCACCGGTAAGACTTTGTGTGAGTTTGTGTGTTTTTGCTGCAGTACAGAGAAATATGTTGCATCATCTCGCAATGCATCTTCAATAATATTTTAGCAGAAATGCAGCACAACACTGAAGTTATTTACACAAAAACGTAACAGTGTGCACATTAAAACTAGAAGAAATCTCAGGACTGCATTTACTTCTGTCACGATCCGAAATGTCATAAGGCTACATCACAAAATCCCTGGCCTTCCAGATTTATGCAAATCATCCCTGAAATTTATTGGACTCTGTTCCAGGCCAGTGCCACCTTTTCACAAAGAGCCATACATTTATGCATTTTGGGTAATCATGTTAAAAGTACAACAAATGAAACACACACACCAAAAAAAAAAAAGATTTGAAAAGAAGAGTCTTGAGGGAGGAAACTTTTGTTGTTGTTAAATACAGCGATTGCAATAATTACAGAGTGTGAATAATTCTGTATTTACTTGTTTTACAGGCAAAAAACTTCATGTGTAACGTTTGACATTTTACCTGTAAAGTCCAAGAATGTGTGCTTATGATGTAATAACAAGCTTAGCATAGAGCTGCCAATGTAAACGGACAAATATTGCCATACCATGATGCACTGTTTCTTTCTCTTTTTGCTCTGTATGCACCACTCTGCATTTAATCATTAGTGATCGATCTCTGCTCCCCTCCACAGCATGTCTTTTTCCTGGTTCTCTCCCTCAGCCCCAACCAGTCCCAGCAGAAGACTGCCCCTCCCTGAGCCTGGTTCAGCTGGAGGTTTCTTCCTGTTAAAAGGGAGTTTTTCCTTCCCACTGTAGCCAAGTGCTTGCTCACAGGGGGTCGTTTTGACCGTTGGGGTTTTACATAATTATTGTATGGCCTTGCCTTACAATATAAAGCGCCTTGGGGCAACTGTTTGTTGTGATTTGGCGCTATATAAAAATAAAATTGATTGATTGATTGATATTCCATAAACAGATTCACAGACATTTGTATGATCTTGTCCAATGCATATCAAAGCTGTTCTGGTGACCCATCAGCTTATGAAGATAACTGATGTCATTTTTTCCCATTTGTTTAGCTATCTGTGTGCCTACTGAGTCCTTGTTTTTTTGTTTTTTAACAGGGTGCTGCTGGGGAAAAGGGAGATCGAGGAGAAATTGGACCAGCTGGACAAATGGTATGGCAACCTTTTCTGCACGCAAACATCAGTGCCTGACATGCAGCAGTGATTTCTTCATCTCTTCTTGTCTTGCTAAAGTTTTATAAGGTTATAACTAAGCTACCTTTGGTGTGTATGTGACTGTGTTCATAAATTATTCCATTCTGTGTGTGCGCGTGTGTGTGTGTGGAGAATGAGAATGCATTTTCCCACCTTTATCACTCAGGCACTGTGGCCCCGCAGGCTCACAGAGATGAGTCTCGACTCTTTCTCCTTCTACAAAGGCAAATGTTGTAACTGCTTTCACTGACATTTTAATCATCTGTTTAAATATTTATTTCACTTCAACTGTATTTTATTTTAGACTAGTCAAATGATGGCAAATACGGTTTTGTAAAAAGTAACATAAAATATACAGCGGCATCAAAAAGACATTTAAAGTTCTTTGCAGAAGAGGGGTTTTTTCCACGCATGTAAATCAGAAAATATTTGGGTGGTGGGGAGGGGGTTCTGGTGCATTGCTAATTAGATATGACACTCAAGTGACAGAGGTGAGATGTTTCGTGGTGAAGCTGCAGATCTGTGTGTAAAGCATTATAACACAAGCAGATCACTTACTAAAGCAACCACTGAAGATGCCTGAGGAGATCCTTCATCGCCATTTGTCCAATCTCCTCCATATCCCATCGGGCAGTCCCCCTCCCCCTCCTCTCACCCCTCCAGCCCAGTCTTGGTACCCCGCAGCAGCAAATCTGGGGAGAAAAAACTCATTGTGTGTACGGTTATGAAAGTTTTTCATTTTTCCATTATTTTTATGGGGCAATGGTGGTCTGGAGGGTAGGGCAGGAGGCTTGTGACCAGAGGATCCTCAGTTCAATTTTCTTTTACACAGGCAGCTCACTAAAGTGCCCTTGAGCAAAGTCCTCAATCCCCAAGTTGCTCCTGCTGTGCATTTGAGTGACTTTCATCAGTGTGTGAACGGATGAATATGAGGCACCGTTGTAAAGCACTTTGAGCATCTGTATCTAATGGGAAAAAATGCAAGAGAAATGCAGTCTTTTTGCCATTTTTACTTTTGTTTTAAATTTTTGTTTTCAAAAATTTTTGTTTGTTTTTGAGGCAGCATAGTGGATTAGTGTTTAGCACTGTTGCCTCACAGCAAGAAGGTCGTTGGCTCGCATCCCACCTGGTGCCTTTCAGTGTAGAGTTTGCATGTTCTCCCTGTGTTCACATGGGTTCTTTCCAGGCGCTCTGGGTTTCTCCCATTTCCAAGCACATGTAGGTTGGGTGAATTGGCTAACTTGACCGCAGGTGTGCATGCATGTATGAATGTTTGTCTATCTACTGTTGCCTGTTGGGTTAGGTTCCAGCCCCCTCCATGACCCCTGATTGCAGCAAGCAGGTATTGGAGGTGAATGAATTCAGTTTTGTTTTAGTTTGATGACTGAAGAGAAGGAATATGAGCACTAACGTGTATCTCTGTGCATGCAGACCAAGTGCGCATGCTTTGTCAATCAGCCTCTGTAAAGTGCATTAGAATATTGCACCATATCAAAAGCAATAGCAAAAAAACTGTGCTTGACTTCAGATTAGGTTTTTAGTAGACTATGGTGCAATCACTTTTTGCTGTCTCACAATAGCAAAAATTTGTTGCGCTGCCAGAACAGCTTCAATACACCTTGGCATTTATTTAAAAAGACTGAAACTCTACTGGAGGGATGGAACACCATTCTGATGTTTCCTAATGTTTATTTTAGATGAAAGTGGTGGAGAGCCCCGTCTAACACGTTGGAACAAACTCAGCTGGGCATGCTCAGGACTTTCGTACATGCCACAGAGTATCATTAAATATTAACTGCTTAATTACACCATGCAGAGCGCCTGTGGAGGCATCTGCATTCATTGTATTTCTCCCCATCATTTATTCAGGGTTTTCCTTTAATTTGTCACCCGGACATTATGTTATCATGCTCTCTCTGTGTGAACACACTCTACTGCACTGATTCCTAAAGTGTGGGAAGCAGACCCCTGGTGAGTGGTGAAGGTACTGCATGTGGGCCGTGAGAGGCCATTAAAAATAAATGTTTTCAATTTGTCATAAAGTATATAAAATTCCACAAAAATACTGATCTGTAAATATCCACTGAAAAATTTACAGTATGAAACCAATGATTTATGGTAATAAATCTGTGTTATATTATACTGTACTATTCTTCATTTTGCTGATGCAATGCAACATAATATAGACAGACCTGTGGAAATGTAACATTTTAGTCTCAAGTCGGTCAAAATTGCAATTAAAGGTTTTGGTCGTCCACAGAAGATTTTCACATTTCAGTGATCCATTCTTAAATTTGGGAATGGCTGTTTTAGTGGAAAATGATAGCTCAGTAACAGTACACAGTTTGGTAGAAACTTAATACTTACACCATACATACACCCTGGAGAGTAGAGGAGCCGATCATATTTTGTTATTTTGAGTATATATTTTCATGTTAATGAAGGTTTTTAGTTCCAGCATTACATGAACAACCAACATCTCAGTAATCCTTTGGTGGATTTCTTTGATATTTGGTGTGATGTTAATGCCTATTTGTGTTGTCAAATCATTGAGATTTCATACTGTAAATTTTTAAGATCAGATCAGTATTAAAGAACATTACATGAAGATGAAGACTATGCACCACATCTATTTTAATATTGCTTGTAAAAAAAAATACAGAATGTGAACCTTTGGACAAAAAGTAATTTAATGTAATCATTGAGATGTGAATAATCATTACCAGTGTCTCATTTTTCGGGCAGTGAACCAGTCAGATATAATACCGAATTAATTTTATACACGACTACATTTCTTTTACAGTCATTCCTGTCAAAACAGCACTTTAATTAAAAACTTTTAAGATTAACAATGGTCTGCTTAAGACTTTCAGCTTTTCTAGTTTGAAATTTCTTGGACTTGAATCTCTTGGGGGGTGGGGGGGTTAATATCACAGAAGTATCAGAGAAACAAATCTCATATGAAGAAACTAAATCAAATCAGAGGAGCTAGACACCAAGCATCTTGTGTTTTAATATGACTTTGAGAAAAACTTAAATACTGTATCATTTGTTCATGTCAATTATAATTGTAGACTATATTCAGCAAAGACCTCTAAACACATGCAGTATAGCTCATAAGGCAGACTTCAACTTTCAGCAGTATTACTTATCTGCGTTGGTTTATTGCATTGCAGGGTGCTCCTGGCCAGATAATGTTTCTAATTTTTCTCACTAAGTTTTAGTACCTTGGCTGATAACCTCACAATGAAATCAGCACATGCAGATAGAAATAGATACTCCTGATCTGTCCTGCGAACACTTGAGTTTTATGGAGCTTATGAACTGCAAATTGAACACAAATACGTGCTTTATAATTTCTTGGAAAAGTGGATTTTTTTTTTTTCTTTTAGTCCCTTCAGAAACTCCACTGAGGGTTGAAGCAAGCCTCGTCACGTATTTACCTTGAAGCATCCGCTAATGTTTCCTCTTGCTGTGTTGGCTGAGGACTGGAGCAGATTAAATAAGAAGGAGAATTCCATTATGGCTCAGTGTTCTGATTCACTAGAGGATGTCACAGAGCAGAGATGTTAACTAATTTGATTTTGAGCTGCCGTTTGTACTGTAATGGCCAAGGGTTTATTCATTTATTTATTTATTTATTTATTTTGCATTAAATGCAGTATGTTTTACCTACCTCTTAACTGTGTGCATGTTTTTCCTATAATCTATAGCAGGGATACTGTGCCAGGGTAAGCAGTTTTACAAAATGGGTGAATGCATTCCTTTTAAATTCATTAGAAATAGATTTTGCTTCATGCAGAGTTGACACCATAAAGAAAATGTTGATTTTTGAGAGACGACATAAAGAAGCTCTTGTCTTTGTTTTCTATGCTGCAGAACACAACTTGTAACACTCGCCACTCACATCTGCTGATCACTGATTACATCCAGCTGAAGCTAATACATCGATCTGCCTTCAGAGCACGTTGTACTGTGGCAGACTAGCCTCAGTCTAATGATTGTATTAAACAACCTCATCACTTCATATTGCCAACTGCATGGGCAATCTCCAGTGGATCTCCAGTGGATTCTATCGTTTTGCAACAGCAGTGCCTAATTATTCAAAAAAGGTTTTAAAGGCGTTTTTTATGCCAATAGCTGTCAGGTTTGTATTATAATCCTAAATGTTGCAATAATGACTGTATACTGCATTGGACAAGCAGTTTTTAGCAGGTGCAGCAATAAAGATGTATTGCTATTTTGCTTATGCTGATAATGATGCACCTGAGATTTCTAGTGCGTCTTGTCAGCATTTTAAGATTTGTAATTTGTGACTCATGAAACAATTTGGATCAGTTAAGAGAGAAATTATTCACTATAAAATATGATAAGCTACTTTACTTAAACATAAAAGTTTAAATTTAATAGTAATTGAACAAATAATGATTGATAATGAATAAATCCAAATAGCTGATAATGATTAAAATAAATCACTGGTAAAGTGACAGAGGTGAGATTGACACTGTTTGGGCATGTGCAGAAGAGGGCTATATTGGGAGACAGATGCTCAGGATGGAGCCACGAGGCAGGAGGAGAAGAGAGAGAAAGGCCAAAATAGGAGGTTTAGAGGAGGGCGGGATGAGCTATGGAAACCCCTAACGGAAGCAGCCAAAAAAGAACATATAAAGTGAATAGCAGTTATTGAGATGAGAAGAGATGAGATGAGCTTTATTGTCATTGCCATTACACGAGTGCAACAACAACAACAAAGGTATGTTTACACTCCAGTTATCTCAGACAAAATCCAGCAATTAATCCACAATTATTACTAGTTGAACGTAATAATGGAATTAAAGACAACACATATACATTTGACATTGTGTGTGTGCACTAAACTTGAAGCAGTCCGTCATCCGAATTGAGGCAAAGTGGGTGAAGGCCGCAGCAGGAGGGGCCTGCGCCACCCAGCTTGGGGTGTTGAAGGCTGCAGCAGTAAAAACTGCGCTGCCTTTGAGGTGGCAGGGAGGAAGCCAGGGTGACGGGAGTGGAGAGACACGGAGGGGTAATGGGGATGGACGGAGGGAGACATGCGTCATGTGCAGATGAGTTAAGTTTATGTCACTTTCTGTCCGTGTGTACATAAAGTCTGACGTTGCTAGGCAACAGAAGGCTGGGGGGCAGGTAGATAGATAAGAAGGGGGAGTCGAATTCCTTCACCAAGGCTGTAGATCCTTCTGGGGGAAGAGTAGGGCATTTGACCTTCAGGAGCCGATAAGGCTGCCATGTTGATGTTAGGTGGAGAGATACAGAATTCCATTTACTGCACCTCTGACTGTCTAGAGTCCAAATATATGAAGACTATTCTCTGATCCTCAGCAGCACATTCATTTGCAATGCAGTAATATGCTCCAAGATGGTATCCATTTTGCATTTGAGTTCAAGAGTTAACGCAGTCTGAGATTGCACTGCCTTGCCCAACTCATTAATCATGATGGACAGATGAGTGGACGAGATTCTGGTAGCAGCCGTCTTGCTAATATTCCTGTGGGTCAGTCTGTTGCAGGCCCACATACAGACAAACAAACACATTCACACCCACACACACACCTACAGACAATTTAAAGTTTCCAATCCACCTAATCTGCATGTCTTTAGATGTGGGAGGAAGCCGGAAGACCTGAAAGGAACCCACGTGAACACGGGAAGAACATCACACAGAAAGAACACAGGTGGTAATCGACCCAATGACATTCTTGCTGTGAGGCAACAGCGATGAAGACTAATCCACCATGCTGCCCCTTCATGTGTTCTGTGAAGCATAATACTTTTATGTAGCACTCATTCATCATAGATGACCAACTACTTTAACATATGATCTACTTCAGCTTCAGAAACAGGTGTGCATGGAAAGCACCAGAACCAGGGCATTTACCAGAGAGAGAGAGAAACACCCATCACCAAGAAACAAGAGAGAGAGACAAGAGAAACGGGGACAGACAGACCCAAGCAGAAAAACCCAGCAAGAGCATAAACAAACTAAATCCAATGAAATGCAAAAATAACTAACAGAACAAAAGAGCAACAGAAAACCAAACAAAACTGAAACCCTGATTCAATTTCCCAAGTGAGGACAGAGACAAAACAGGACAGAGCATCAACTGGTTCACCCTGATGGGATAAAGCATCTGGTTTACCATTTTTAGAACCTGGTCGGTATGAAAGCACAAAGTTGAAACGGCTGAAGAAGGTCACCCACCTAGCTTGTTGGAAAAGCCTCCTCACCCCATGAAACCCTCCCTTAGACCAATTAAAGTTAGGACTGTGTTGCTGTAACCAGGAGTGCCCCAGAATAAGCAGATACATTAAATCAAATCAAATCAAATCAATTTTATTTATATAGCGCCAAATCACAACAAAAAGTTGCCCCAAGGCGCTTTATATTGTAAGGCAAGGCCATACAATAATTACTGAAAAACCCCAACGGTCAAAACGACCCCCTGTGAGCAAGCACTTGGCGACAGTGGGAAGGAAAAACTCCCTTTTAATAGGAAGAAACCTCCAGCAGAACCAGGCTCAGGGAGGGGCAGTCTTCGGCTGGGACTGGTTGGAGCTGAGGGAGAGAACCAGGAAAAAGACATGCTGTGGAGGGGAGCAGAGATCAATCACTAATGATTAAATGCAGAGTGGTGCATACAGAGCAAAAAGAGAAAGAAACACTCAGTGCATCATGGGAACCCCCCAGCAGTCTAAGTCTATAGCAGCATAACTAAGGGATGGTTCAGGGTCACCTGATCCAGCCCTAACTATAAGCTTTAGCAAAAAGGAAAGTTTTAAGCCTAATCTTAAAAGTAGAGAGGGTGTCTGTCTCCCTGATCTGAATTGGGAGCTGGTTCCACAGGAGAGGAGCCTGAAAGCTGAAGGCTCTGCCTCCCATTCTACTCTTACAAACCCTAGGAACTACAAGTAAGCCTGCAGTCTGACAGCGAAGCGCTCTATTGGGGTGATATGGTACTATGAGGTCCCTAAGATAAGATGGGACCTGATTATTCAAAACCTTATAAGTAAGAAGAAGAATTTTAAATTCTATTCTAGAATTAACAGGAAGCCAATGAAGAGAGGCCAATATGGGTGAAATATGCTCTCTCCTTCTAGTCCCTGTCAGTACTCTAGCTGCAGCATTTTGAATTAACTGAAGGCTTTTCAGGGAACTTTTAGGACAACCTGATAATAATGAATTACAATAGTCCAGCCTAGAGGAAATAAATGCATGAATTAGTTTTTCAGCATCACTCTGAGACAAGACCTTTCTAATTTTAGAGATATTGCGCAAATGCAAAAAAGCAGTCCTACATATTTGTTTAATATGCGCATTGAATGCCATATCCTGATCAAAAATGACTCCAAGATTTCTCACAGTATTACTAGAGGTCAGGGTAATGCCATCCAGAGTAAGGATCTGGTTAGACACCATGTTTCTAAGATTTGTGGGGCCAAGTACAATAACTTTATTGTCAAATATGTGAAAACAGATTAATTCAAGGTGGGTCTCTGACACTGTCATGGATACGGACTGAGTACAGTGAGAAATACAACAAAGAAAACTCAAAACCTGACAGTTTTTTTTTTTTTTTTTCATTGACCCCTCCGATTGTTAATGGGGTTCAGAGTGGCAACTGCAGAAAATCTTGTGTGTGTGTGTGTGTGTGTGTGTGTGTGTGTGTGTGTGTGTGTGTGTGTGTGTGTGTGTGTGTGTGTGTGTGTGTGTAAAAAGGTAGACTATTATAGACTATATAGTCTATAATAAACTGCATACTGTTTAGCTCCTTGTCTGATGTCAGATAAATCTCGGCAATCATTAATTAAGCCATCTAATTACAATTTGCATGCATCATCACTAATAAATCAAGGGTGTAATAATTTTTTTGACTACGGTACTAAGGTTTAATTTATGTTCAGCATGTCCTATTTTACAAATAGTATCTGCCATTCTGTGACCCACAGCCTTAAACAGAAATTGAATTTCAAATGTCAAGATTCTAGGTGACCTAAAATTCTACGAACGGCTTTAAATCTCAGTGTCTCTCAATTTTATAGGATAGGATAATGAATCATGGATGCAATAAATGCCTGACCTAGAGTTCTGATGCAGTTACAAAGATGCATCATATTTCATACTCAGTTTCACGCTTAATTTTATCATTTGTGTGTGTGTGTGTGTGTGTGTGTGTGTGTGTGTGTGTGTGTGTGTGTGTGTGTGTGTGTGTGCGGTGTGTGTGTGTGTGTGTGTGTGTGTGTGTGTGTGTGTGTGTGTGTGTGTGTGTGTGTGTGTGTGTGTGTGTGTGTGTGTGTGTGTGTGTGTGTGTGCCTTGCCAAGGCCAGCACTTGGAAACACCTATGGGGGTTTGGACTTTGAGCATTTGGGGTCGCATGTTTTTCTCAAGGGCAGTTTATATACAGGAATACACTGAGATTCGTCACCAGCTTTCTTGTTTATGTACACCTCTATCATTTGAAGCAATCTCTCCAAACATCAGTCCTTCTTTACACAAATGTTTATAACCCATGCTGTTGCCTTTTTCTTTTTAATTACACTACTTATGCCATCTGTGTCTAGCTCCATAAAAATTACAAAAGAAGTAAATAACATTTAATGGCCTCCCAGAGGAAGATGTTGGTCTCTATCAGACATTTGGACTTGCAGGTGGGAAAAAAGATAGAAAAGACAAAGACTCAGTTGGTTGTCTGCAGAATCCTAAAGGCCACTTAAAGGACATGTCACACTGAAATCATAATAATTTGGATTTAGGCTGTTAGTGACCATCCGATGATCCACCAGGATTACTTTGTGCACTTCCGTAACCGGTTTCAAAGTATATGGCATTCGCAGCAAACCGCTACGGAGCCTTCCGAAAACAAAGTACTCGTGAGTACTTGGGTGTTTCCAACAAGTGACGTCACTACTAGAAGCGTCCCAGCATGTGCTTCAATGGAATGTATCTGCTAATGTTAAGAACTGAGGCACAGATTAATTCCAAAGTTTGCACAAGTGTGATGTCGTGTTATGACGACTCGTTTTTAAGTGATAACTGTTCATTTTGATGCATTCACGGTAAAAGCAGCAGCTGTGAGAAAGTTTTGTGCACCTGGGGCAATTAGTCATAAACGCAGCCTGTTTAAAAATGCGTATAAGTGTTGTATATAACTGTGAAAAATCTAATAAATATATATATCTGTGTCATCATTTTGCCTGTACAAATGTCACGGAGACATTTCACGTCCATTAAGCGACAATAAACAGCTGACATGCAGGTTAAAACAGTGTAACAGCTATTTTAACCTGCATGTCAGCTGTGTTTTTTAAGGGATTATTCAACATTAATTCTCTTTTAAAAAGTTCTTTATAGAGATTGACAGTTTTATGACACTTGAGAGTCTACAAGGTTAATACTGATTATATATTGTTCAAATTCAGCCAGAAGTCCGTCTAAATCGGCAGTTAAACCACATCCACAGACTCTCTCAAAGTAAAAAAAAAAAAAAAATTCTTTAATGGAAAGCGCCATTAAAAATAACACAAAGCAAAAGATGAAAACAATTAACATTCTGCTCACCCCAGTGTAAACATTTCCAAATTAGTCCACAACTAAAAGAAGCACACGCATCACGCGCGCGTGAAAGCAATTGAGATCGCCAGCCATGGAACGGTCCACTCGTCCTCACTCGGCTCCACAGCCAGAGATCATTTTCAAGTTCCACTCAGCCAGAGAATAATGTCCAGTTCCACTTGCTGATCGTAGCTCTGCCTTCAGCTCAAATTCTGTCTGGAATGTGGCATGTTAGAGAGTCCATTATTTCCTGAAAATAGCGTCTTCTGAGTTATTCCAATATGAGACATACATCTGTGTGTCCAGGCATGTCCATGATCTGCAGCAGAAGTAAAGCAGCAGCTGTGACATAAACAGCAGAGTCACAACAGTTTAAGTTCCAAAATCCAACAGACTCTGAAAAAGTTAAGAGTTTTGGGGTGAAGTGTGTCGTCTTCTCTGTAAATCCGAGTCGCTGCTTTCAAAGAGAAGCTCCAGAGCTTCGTTATCGGACATAACCACATTCGTTTCCCTCTGTCTGTCGTCTGGGATGATTCTGTTTTGCTCTTAACTACGTCACACGCAGAGAAATGCAGAGAATTGCTGAGTGAGATGTTTTCCGGAAATGCACCTGTTACCTTGTTTTGGGAGAAGAATAAAAAACATCAGAAATCACTAATTATGAGCACATGTGCGCAGGGAGACTTAACATCATGAGTACTTTCATGTTGTGTTGCTAACTGGGATGTTAAAACAACATGCAACATATCCTTTAATAATCACGTGCCCTCATTTGTGTCTATTAGGATATTACATTATGTTGTTTTAAGTTAATTAAATACTAATTACCCAACTTTATTCACTTAAAATTGTTTTAATGGTTAAATGGATTTCATCAAAAAAAAAAAAAAAAAAAAAAAAAAAACTTTGAGCTGAGCTGATCTATCCAGTTTTATGGCGCAGCAATAAACCACGCCTGAGACATTTAGCCAGTAAGAAGACAAATGAAGCGATTTCATTCTCAGAGTGTCTCTGAATTTTTGAAGAGGCCTGCTTAATGTGCATCTCTGTTTCTCTAAGTGAGAAATAGGCAGAGAGCAGTTTCACAAGAACAACCACAAAGGCTCCTGATGCAGTACTGTCTACCCAGCGCTCTCCCTGGCTGCATAGTCCTATTAATAAAAACTGGCAGCGGTGCCCTGTGCCGCACTATGTTACTGAGTAATAATGTGTTTTGTCAGAGAGAGGAATATGAATGGGTGTGTGAGTTTGTGTGGGTGTGTGGCTCAGTAGGGGAATATTGTAGCTTCCAGGGCCCGGTTGTAATATACGAGGGACCACTGAGAAATATCACAACTCTGAAACATCAATTACCTCTATCTCACTCTCTGGTACTTTCACTCACTTTCTGTACTTTTTTGTATTTTTGTCTCTCTCTCTCTCTCTCTCTCGCTGTCTGACTTGCTGCAGTAAATACCATGTAACCTTGTCATCAGCATTCCCCTGGACCTTTGTTTTAATTTGACACAGAATAATGCAGCTGCAATAAAAAGCAAAACAGTTTGTGCACCCGTCTCTTTCATCCCTTTCATGTGTTATTGTATAATGATTTTTGTCTTGTCTGACAGGGGAATATGGCTTAGTGTGTGAGGGAATTATTTAATCTTGGATCTCTTACAGATGTGTATAGTTTCTTCACTTTGCCCACAAACTCTTATTTCTTATACTTGATCTGTCGAGAATGTTGTGTGTTGTTCCTCACATCGTGGGGGTCCAGATATGTTTATACAGTTATATTGTGGGGACCCACATCTAATTTGGAGGCAAAGACCATTCAGTTTTAGGGCTAGGAAATGAATTTTGGCCTGGCTTGCAATTAATTTATTATTTTCATTTATACAGCGCCAAATCACAACAAAAGCTGCTTCAAGGGGCGTCACACAAGTAAGGTCTAACCTTACCAACCCCAAGAGCAAGCACACAGGCGACAGTGGTAAGGAAAAACTCCCTCTGATGATTTGAGGAAGAAACCTCAAGCAGACCAGATTAAAAGGGGTGACCCTCTGCTTAGGCCATTCTAACAATGATAAGGTTTTGCAAAGTTTTACAAAGCTGAAGAAACAGAAATCAGGAAATCAAACAACATAATTATTTAAAGAAGATGAGAAGTCCATGCAGGCGTCAGCACCACAGGCAGGGGTCATCCAGCATTCCTCACACTGTCAGTGGGCCAGTCCCTGCGACAGGGTCACCCCAAACACAGACTGCTGCATGCAGCACCGGTGTCAGGCCTTGTATCGCACGATCAGTCCGGCCCCTTGCGGTTGGGATCCATCAATTCTGCAAATTCACGTGAGGTTGTTCAGCCCAGTCTCATGGGTTTTTTTTCATGCTCCCGTGAGAAATGAGTCAAATTTTTGTGATTTTTTTTTTAACTCACTATTCCTAACCCTACTCCTACCCCCGACCCCAACCTTAACCACAACCTAATCTTACTCTTTCCCCCCACCCTAACCATAACCACCCCTGACCCCCCCCCCCCCCCCCCCCCACTTCAGTTTTAATTTTGTGCAGCCATTACGGAATGAATTAGAATGAATTTGTGCTGCCGTGATGAAAATGAGGCACTTTTCATCACAATATCACGAACCAATACATTAATGTATATTTCGTGCTGCTGAATCACAACTTGCCGTGAGACCAGGTTGGGTCGTTCATACCTAGGACAAATAAAAAAAAAAAAAGAGCAGAATCAGGAAAAAACTACACCTAAGGTATAATTCATCAGCAGTAAATCAACAGGAAAATATAAAAGTTACTAAGGTGATCGCCGGCTGCTAGCCCTAAGATTTTCTAACAGATACAGAATTTCTATAAACTTGAGGCTAAGAACTGTTCCGTTGCAAATAAAATGACTTTAAAGCGATAGGAAGCATGGTACCATACTATGCCAGTATGCTAGCCTCACAAGAGGAAGAATAGATGCGTCTTAAGTCTGGATTTGAAGGTCTCTACAGAATCAGACTGTTTTATCTCCATAGGGAGATCATTCCACAAAGCAGGTGCACAATAAGAGAAAGCTCTGTGGCCAGCAGTTTTTATTCACCCTAGGGACACAAAGTTATGCAGTTATGCACCCTGAGAACGCAAGCCTAGGCCGGTACTTAGGGTTTAATTAGGTCAGCTAATTAGGGAGGTGCTAGTCCATGAATAATTTTATAGGTTAATAGCAGAACCTTAAAATCCAACCTCACAGAAACAGGAAGCCAGTGAAGAGATGCCAAAATGGGTGTAATATGATCAAACCTTCTGCTTCCTCTCAAGCGTCTGGCTTTTTAAACCAACTGGAGACCCTAATGCTGGACTGTGGTAAACCAGAAAATAGAGCATTGCAGTAGTCCAATCTAGAAAAAACAAATGCATGAATCAGGCTCTCAGCATCAGCCATAGATAGGATGGGATGAATCTTCGCTATTTTTCGCAGATGGAAGAAGCCAGTTCTTGTAATATCTCTAATGTTTAAGTCAAAGGACAACATGGGTCAAAAATCACCCCAAGATTTCTCACTTTGTAAGTGTGATGTATGACATACAAGTCTAGGTTAAGCATTAACTGATCAAACTGATACAGATGTCTCACTGGACCAAGAACCTTCAATTCGGTCTTGTCAGAGTTTAAAAATAAGAAATTGTCCAGCTTTTCACTAATGCCAGGCAATCCTCTAAGGACTTTATGCTTACAAGCTTACCAGCAGTTATCAGCATGTACAACTGGGTATCATCAGCATAGCAATGATAGGTAATCCAAAAATGCAGCAATATGTGCCCAAGGGGTGCTATATAAAGGGAGAAAAGCAGGGGGCCTAAGGTGAACCCCTGTGGGGTTGGTAAGGTTAGACCTTACTTGTGTGAAGCGCTTTGGGGAACTTTGTTGTGATTTGGCTCTATATAAATGAAAATTAAAAATAAAACACTTTGCTGCATCCACCACATCAATGGAACGTCCATTAAGCGTTAATTGAATATTTTTTGTTAAACCCTATGAACTAAAGCTGAAAGTCTACATGTTAATCACATCTTGATTATTTCATTTCAAATACATTGTGGTGGTGCACCGATTCAGCATCACAAAAACTGTATCACTGTCCAAATACTTATGGGTCAGACCAAATGAACCTCTTTCTCTGAGCGAGCTCTTTGCACTGACTACAAGAAACATGCCTGAAAGATTGTACATCAGTTGCACATGCACTACCAGTCAAAGGTTTGGACAGACTTTCCCCTTCAATTGAAAAGGGAAAGTCTGTCCAAACTTTTGACTGATAGTGTACTTAAATTATGTAATTCAACAGACTTTTTTTTTTCTTTTTTCCCAGTGTACACTTTCCCAATTGTACTGTGTATTGGTCAATCCAGAGAGTGCTGTCACACCAATGGTGGGCATAGTTACGCTAATCTGCTAACCACTAATTATCGAAGCTAATGCTTTCATTATCAGAGTAGCTTTTCAGATAACTTTGAAAACCATCAGTGGACTAATTATCTTCTGATAAATTTTGGTCTGATAAATTTTAGACCACTAACCTATTTTTGCTGGTGTGGTGAACAAAGCTTAACAGTTACAAACATTTATGAAGTCCGAAATCAAAGATTTGAGTACCTACCTGTTAAATGTTTTATAGCAGATGCACAGCTCTATCCTCCGCAAACAAAGGAGATCTGGTTCCAAGAGAAACTGCTCTATCCTCTGCAGACAAAAGATAAATGGTCACAGAAAAAAAAAAAAGAAAAGCCCATTTCTTTTGGCCCCATACGTATGTGCTGGCAATATCACCCAAGTCATCCAGAGGCATACAGTTTTAACTTATGGTTAAAATTTTAACCAAACTAATTTCCAACAAGTTATTTAAATTACCGTCACGTCTGAAGTTTTATAAAGTAAAAATATCAGATATATGTTTTAGTTTTAAAGTGAAGGTTTTATTGTGGACATTGTGTCTTCACAAAGTGCATTATGGGCAATCTCAGTACATTCACGACAGAAGAAATGCATTTGAGATGCTCTGATCAGGCTCCACACGGACAACAGCATTAAACCCTTTGTATATTGTGCCTAAAGCTCTCGTGAATATATTCTCTGGGTTTATAGATGTTGTTATTGTGTTTGTTTTATGTAAAACTGCCAGAAGAAGCTCAGGTTGCTTGTCCATTATTTTTAATTGGAATCACCGAGAGCTGCAATGCTTCATGTTCTTTAAAGTCTTGCTTTTGTCAAACACTGACTGTCCTCTTTGTTCAAGGGTAATATATATAAGATGTCTGAAATTCAGTTTGCGTTTATTAAATTCCACGCATCTTAAAGGTAGCAGACACGGACGGATTATTTATTTGGAGTAATAAATGATCCGTATGATCCGCATGAAAACTGCAAGTTTCATGGTCTCTACTGCCATCTACTGGCTAGTAGTGTTCATGGCAGTATTCACCCTAAGTACTAAGCATCTGGGCACCAGTAGATGGCAGTGTTCTATTTATTTTGAACCCGGTTATATCAGATGGTTGTCAAATCAACTTTTTGGCTTAGCAAATGGCTTTTTTTTTATAAATAAAAAAATGTCATATTTTACAAAAGCACATTTATATGTAAAATGTAAACACCAACACACACACCTCACATTAACATGTTGGTTTTTACATAGAATGAATGAGTCAACCAATCAGTGTTAGCGGAGGCTCATTTACCCATAATCCCTTTGGCATCTGTCTGTGTTTGTTACAAAACTTCAGAATTAGTGCATTTTTTAAAATTAAAAGATATATGTTATATTTTAACTCTGTACAAATGACACAATTGACATTAATGGAGTTATTCTATCTGTATTCTTTTTACTTACACTTCAAAACCATAAGTCAGCACTGCTTTATTTTCCAAACCCTTCGCCTCACAGCAACACTGCTATTGTGTAGAGAGTTGAGCTTTACAGCTCCTCTCAGCTGCTTCACTGCTACAAGCTATGTACGAGTAGTAAACACGAGCTTCCAGTAGTGGGCAGGATGCACAGAGAGAGAAGTGCTGACTCATTGTTTGGGTCTGTGGTTGCCTTTGATGCTGCCAGAAGTGATTCAGCTTGTTAGTTGCAAGTGTACCGGAGACAATACTAAAGGTTATTGGTTAGCAGGGCCGGCCCAAGCCTTTATGGGGCCTTAAGCAGAATTTCATTTGGGGGCCCCCCTACCATCACCTCACCACCAGATGCCTCATTATTCCATAGGCTACACTGTTATGTGTGTAACGTACCCACAATCATTAGCATTATTTGTAATTATCTTACATCATACAGGTGTCATTCTTGTTTTTAACCTTAAAGGGGTAGCAAACTCATAAATATGTTTTAATTAACTTCTACATACAGAGTGATGTATAAGTATGGCTCATTAATTTAACTATTTGAAAGTAACATCAGCAGGCAGGAGACTGCATTTATAGTAAACATGTTAAATAGTTTAATTTCTTTCAGATGTGCAATGATGTGCAAAATGTTCAATATCCAAATACAAAATAGAATCAAATGACATTCACATTATCTTACAAAAAAATTAAGTTGTAATCAACATTAAATACTTAAATAATAAATACAATACTTAAATAATCTCCAAAATGAACATAGAAATCCACAACATAACAGCAATGTGTGTGCATAGCAATGCACAAACATTGCACTGGGGGCTATTGCTTTAACTTTGGCCTGCAAACCATTGAGAGCTGAGCTACTTTTCCCCACCTTTTGCACCAAATTAATCTGAGGAGTTGATCTGCCCTGCTGTTTAACTCTAAGTTTTTCTTCGTAAGGAAGACTATCAAATGTCAGTCAAAAAGGGATTCAACCTCAGACAGATCATCCAATCATCATGCAGAAGCTGAGCGTCCGGGCCAGCCGAGGCCAGCCCACTGCCCCATAGACCCCCAGACACGCTGAGCGTCCGATGGGCGGGACAAAGCCCAGCATTTATCCAATGACTCGCCCATCGGACGCTCAGCGTGTCTGGGGGTCTATGGGGCAGTGAGAGGAAAGCCGCGTCGTTACCAGTGAATAAGAAGCTGATTCTGAACAAAAGTTGAGCGCGTTGAAGCGCATATTTAGTCAATGACGTACACACAACAGTATATATTTGATCACTTATTTTTTAACATTTTAGGGGAAGCTGAGCTTCCCTTGCAGTCTTAGAGCAATCGCCTCTGACTTTAAGACAAAACACTTTACACTAAACGAACGGAGCATTTCGCAAATAATGACAACAAAAATTGTAATATTAAACATGCAAACCTACCTTTGTCTTGTTGTTTTTTCTCGTCTTCCAACTTCTTCTTTTTTCTTTTCTCCGCTCCAGAAGGATAATTTCTTTTCTGAGACATGACTTGCACTCACTTCTTTCCTCACGATTAGTCATCGACCACCTGACCCAAGAGGTGCATCTAAATTTGCCCAACGGTGGCAGCAGCCAACAGGAGGCATCAATTAACCTAGTATTGGTATTTTGTCAAAATGAATTTATTTTTTTCGGGTGTAATACAATTTAATTTAAATTATTCAATATTATTTTAATTTCATGTATATATTTACTTTTTTATCACAACGTCTTGGTGCTCTCGGGGCCCCCTGGTGGCATGGAGGCCCTAAGCGACCGCGTAGTTGGCGTATGCCTTGGGCCAGCTCTGTTGGTTAGCTGTAGCTTCCAATCATTTTTTGGGTGGTTTATCGGTTTAGCTTCATAAAAGATGACTTTCAGTTAGCTGATTATCTGTTATTGAAGCTAACTTTTTGGTTACCTGTACCCACCACTGTGTCACACAAAACTTTTTTTATGTTGGCACATAGAAGCTCCCAGCTGCTGTCAGTCATGGTCACTAATAAGAAATTAAGAGGTCTTGGCTTTCTCCAGCTTCTGGAGTCCCAGACACTGAGGTATCTGTGTGCTGGATCATGCCCAGAGAAATGTGGCACATGGTCAAAATGTCATAGCTGATGTTTCCTCCTCCAAGACGTCCAGTCATTGCCTTAAGTAAACTGTTAGCATCCGAATCTCACAACTATACAGTAAAACGATAAACACCAGGAGCCTAAAGACTTGGACCTTCATTCTTCTGTAAAGGTATCTGCATCGCCAAACACCTCTGTCCATGGATCTCAAAAATCCATAAACTCCTTTCAAGTTTACCTGGACCTCAAAGACCCAGAATTCAGACACATGGATGTCACTGCTGAGATAAGTGAATCTATCTCCAACTTTGACACTTTCTTTGCCCGCAGATACACTTCTGTTGGCTGAATCAGAACATCACTGAAAGCCTGAATTTTTCCGTTAATCCAGCAGAATCACAATCATAGACACACTTATTTCTCACTCAGCATGTCAAGCACTGCAATCAGAGAGACAAAAAGAGTGGAATAATTCATTATTTTGTGGAAAAGAATAGGTATTTGGTTATGGCTGTGGGTTAACCTTGGTGTCAGGTCACCTGAACTACGAATAGGGTCATGTGCAATTCTTAGTTTTTAAAAGAATATTCCCTTAGAATAAGTAAATATAAAGCCAATTTAGTAATGGTACTGACTGATATTTACTTGTTGTAATGCGAACTTTAAACAGCTGCAGGAACAACACATTGGCACAACCATCTTATTAGACATGTTTCTTATTAGACATTCATTAGCACCAGCATTCTCTGCTTTAATGTAGCCTTAGAGTACACTGTCATGTGCCAAGAAAATGCAAAGCAATGAGTTACACAGTCTGTGGTTAATTTTAAGAAATGCAATAGGAAAGAAAGGCAAACAGTTTAGAAAAATCATGGACTCATAAGTAATGTACAGTCACGCAACAAAAATTTGAGTAACTCTTCATTAGAGTGTAACACTGAGTACTGTAATTGGAGCCAAAAGTAGACATACTTTAGAAGAGTGGAACTGGATTTATTCTTTCTCTTCAACAAGGTGTTACTGTTACACTGAACCCCTTATGGTTGTGAGAAAAGAGGATAATCCATGTGCCATTTGTTCATTTTTTTTTTCAGTAAATGAACAAATGATATACAGATTTGGATGGTGCAATGACGTGTTGCAGTCTTGACTTAAAGTGGCTTGACAACTTAGCGTTGCAGGAGTACTTTGCATGACATGGATGCTTGGCATGGAGGAGAGACTTGATGCAGTGTTAATGTTTTAAGTGGTGTGAATCGTGTTGTGAGTACTTGGCACTGCATACAGAGTTTTCATGGCGTGGATACACAGTTTAGAACATACTCTTGAAGTGGATTCTTGATGTAATGTGTGTACTTGGCTTGTTATATACACTTGGTGTGGATATTTGACATGTGTTGAATACTTCATTTGGCACACACTCCTGGCATGGACACTTGATGTGGTATGAGCAGTGATTATCACACAGGTGGACATGGACATAGAAAAGACTTGATAAGTATCGATTAACCATTTTTCCTAAAATGCTACCCACAAGGAGTAGTAAGAAGCATAAACTGGTAGTGCAATGATCTGATGGCTGAAGATCCACAGTAGATTTACTGCTGGTATCGATATCTTGATGGAAAGCAGGCATGTGGAACAGATGAGATGCATATTGGTGGAATCCAGGTGAGTCATGCCCATGTCGCTTACACAAATATTGATCACAGGTTAGGTTTATACGTGGGCTGTCAATAAAGTATAGGTCCTTTTTATTTTTTTCAAAAACTATATGGATTTCATTCATATGTTTTTACGTCAGACATGCTTGAACCCTCGTGCGCATGCGTGAGTTTTTCCACGCCTGTCGGTGACGTCATTCGCCTGTGAGCACTCCTTGTGGGAGGAGTCGTCCAGCCCCTCGTCGGAATTCCTTTGTCTGAGAAGTTGCTGAGAGACTGGCGCTTTGTTTGATCAAAACTTTTTCTAAACCTGTGAGACACATCGAAGTGGACACGGTTCAAAAAATTAAGCTGGTTTTCGGTGAAAATTTTAACGGCTGATGAGAGATTTTGAGGTGATACTGTCGCTTTAAGGACTTCCCACGGAGCGAGACGTCGTGCAGCGCTCTCAGGCGCCGTCGTCAGCCTGTTTCAAGCTGAAAACCTCCACATTTCAGGCTCTATTGATCCAGGACGTCGTGAGAGAACAGAGAAGTTTCAGAAGAAGTCGGTTTCAGCATTTTATCCGGATATTCCACTGTTAAAGGAGATTTTTTAATGAAAGACGTGCGGGCGGATTGCACCGTCGGCTCGCAGCCGCCGCGACGCTCCGCCACAGGAAAAACACCTCCGTTGGAAGCCTTAAGGACAAGTTGGAACATGTCCAGCTGTTAAACAATTTCTCATATACTCACTCCACTGAAATCAATCAATCAATCAATTTTTTTTTTATATAGCGCCAAATCACAACAAACAGTTGCCCCAAGGCGCTTTATATTGTAAGGCAAGGCCATACAATAATGATGTAAAACCCCAACGGTCAAAACGACCCCCTGTGAGCAAGCACTTGGCTACAGTGGGAAGGAAAAACTCCCTTTTAACAGGAAGAAACCTCCAGCAGAACCAGGCTCAGGGAGGGGCAGTCTTCTGCTGGGACTGGTTGGGGCTGAGGGAGAGAACCAGGAAAAAGACATGCTGTGGAGGGGAGCAGAGATCGATCACTAATGATTAAATGCAGAGTGGTGCATACAGAGCAAAAAGAGAAAGAAACAGTGCATCATGGGAACCCCCCAGCAGTCTACGTCTATAGCAGCATAACTAAGGGATGGTTCAGGGTCACCTGATCCAGCCCTAACTATAAGCTTTAGCAAAAAGGAAAGTTTTAAGCCTAATCTTAAAAGTAGAGAGGGTGTCTGTCTCCCTGATCTGAATTGGGAGCTGGTTCCACAGGAGAGGAGCCTGAAAGCTGAAGGCTCTGCCTCCCATTCTACTCTTACAAACCCTAGGAACTACAAGTAAGCCTGCAGTCTGAGAGCGAAGTGCTCTATTGGGGTGATATGGTACTACGAGGTCCCTAAGATAAGATGGGACCTGATTATTCAAAACCTTATAAGTAAGAAGAAGAATTTTAAATTCTATTCTAGAATTAACAGGAAGCCAATGAAGAGAGGCCAATATGGGTGAGATATGCTCTCTCCTTCTAGTCCCCGTCAGCACTCTAGCTGCAGCATTTTGAATTAACTGAAGGCTTTTTAGGGAACTTTTAGGACAACCTGATAATAATGAATTACAATAGTCCAGCCTAGAGGAAATAAATGCATGAATTAGTTTTTCAGCATCACTCTGAGACAAGACCTTTCTGATTTTAGAGATATTGCGTAAATGCAAAAAAGCAGTCCTACATATTTGTTTAATATGCGCTTTGAATGACATATCCTGATCAAAAATGACTCCAAGATTTCTCACAGTATTACTAGAGGTCAGGGTAATGCCATCCAGAGTAAGGATCTGGTTAGACACCATGTTTCTAAGATTTGTGGGGCCAAGAACAATAACTTCAGTTTTATCTGAGTTTAAAAGCAGGAAATTAGAGGTCATCCATGTCTTTATGTCTGTAAGACAATCCTGCAGTTTAGCTAATTGGTGTGTGTCCTCTGGCTTCATGGATAGATAAAGCTGGGTATCATCTGCGTAACAATGAAAATTTAAGCAATACCGTCTAATAATACTGCCTAAGGGAAGCATATATAAAGTGAATAAAATTGGTCCTAGCACAGAACCTTGTGGAACTCCATAATTAACTTTAGTCTGTGAAGAAGATTCCCCATTTACATGAACAAATTGTAATCTATTAGACAAATATGATTCAAACCACCGCAGCGCAGTGCCTTTAATACCTATGGCATGCTCTAATCTCTGTAATAAAATTTTATGGTCAACAGTATCAAAAGCAGCACTGAGGTCTAACAGAACAAGCACAGAGATGAGTCCACTGTCCGAGGCCATAAGAAGATCATTTGTAACCTTCACTAATGCTGTTTCTGTACTATGATGAATTCTAAAACCTGACTGAAACTCTTCAAATAGACCATTCCTCTGCAGATGATCAGTTAGCTGTTTTACAACTACCCTTTCAAGAATTTTTGAGAGAAAAGGAAGGTTGGAGATTGGCCTATAATTAGTTAAGATAGCTGGGTCAAGTGATGGCTTTTTAAGTAATGGTTTAATTACTGCCACCTTAAAAGCCTGTGGTACATAGCCAACTAACAAAGATAGATTGATCATATTTAAGATCGAAGCATTAAATAATGGTAGGGCTTCCTTGAGCAGCCTGGTAGGAATGGGGTCTAATAAACATGTTGATGGTTTGGATGAAGTAACTAATGAAAATAACTCAGACAGAACAATCGGAGAGAAAGAGTCTAACCAAATACCGGCATCACTGAAAGCAGCCAAAGATAACGATACGTCTTTGGGATGGTTATGAGTAATTTTTTCTCTAATAGTTAAAATTTTGTTAGCAAAGAAAGTCATGAACTCATTACTAGTTAAAGATAATGGAATACTCAGCTCAATAGAGCTCTGACTCTTTGTCAGCCTGGCTACAGTGCTGAAAAGAAACCTGGGGTTGTTCTTATTTTCTTCAATTAGTGATGAGTAGAAAGATGTCCTAGCTTTACGGAGGGCTTTTTTATAGAGCAACAGACTCTTTTTCCAGGCTAAGTGAAGATCTTCTAAATTAGTGAGACGCCATTTCCTCTCCAACTTACGGGTTATCTGCTTTAAGCTACGAGTTTGAGAGTTATACCATGGAGTCAGACACTTCTGATTTAAAGCTCTCTTTTTCAGAGGAGCTACAGCATCCAAAGTTGTCTTCAATGAGGATGTAAAACTATTGACGAGATACTCTATCTCCCTTACAGAGCCTAGGTAGCCACTCTGCACCGTGTTGCCACATGGCATTAGAGAACACAAAGAAGGAATCATATCCTTAAACCTAGTTACAGCGCTTTCTGAAAGACTTCTAGTGTAATGAAACTTATTCCCTACTGCTGGGTAGTCCATCAGAGTAAATGTAAATGTTATTAAAAAATGATCAGACAGAAGGGAGTTTTCAGGGAATACTGTTAAGTCTTCTATTTCCATACCATAAGTCAGAACAAGATCTAAGATATGATTAAAGTGGTGGGTGGACTCATTTACTTTTTGAGCAAAGCCAATAGAGTCTAATAATAGATTAAATGCAGTGTTGAGGCTGTCATTCTCAGCATCTGTGTGGATGTTAAAATCGCCCACTATAATTATCTTATCTGAGCTAAGCACTAAGTCAGACAAAAGGTCTGAAAATTCACAGAGAAACTCACAGTAACGACCAGGTGGACGATAGATAATAACAAATAAAACTGGTTTTTGGGACTTCCAATTTGGATGGACAAGACTAAGAGACAAGCTTTCAAATGAATTAAAGCTCTGTCTGGGTTTTTGATTAATTAATAAGCTGGAATGGAAGATTGCTGCTAATCCACCGCCCCGGCCCGTGCTACGAGCATTCTGACAGTTAGTGTGACTCGGGGGTGTTGACTCATTTAAACTAACATATTCATCCTGCTGTAACCAGGTTTCTGTTAGGCAGAATAAATCAATATGTTGATCAATTATTATATCATTTACCAACAGGGACTTAGAAGAGAGAGACCTAATGTTTAATAGACCACATTTAACTGTTTTAGTCTGTGGTGCAGTAGAAGGTGCTATATTATTTTTTCTTTTTGAATTTTTATGCTTAAATAGATTTTTGCTGGTTATTGGTAGTCTGGGAGCAGGCACCGTCTCTACGGGGATGGGGTAATGAGGGGATGGCAGGGGGAGAGAAGCTGCAGAGAGGTGTGTAAGACTACAACTCTGCTTCCTGGTCCCAACCCTGGATAGTCACTGGTTTGGAGGATTTAAGAAAATTAGCCAGATTTCTAGAAATGAGAGCTGCTCCATCCAAAGTGGGATGGATGCCGTCTCTCCTAACAAGACCAGGTTTTCCCCAGAAGCTTTGCCAATTATCTATGAAGCCCACCTCATTTTTTGGACACCACTCAGACAGCCAGCAATTCAAGGAGAACATGCGGCTAAACATGTCACTCCCGGTCTGATTGGGGAGGGGCCCAGAGAAAACTACAGAGTCCGACATTGTTTTTGCAAAGTTACACACCGATTTAATGTTAATTTTAGTGACCTCCGATTGGCGTAACCGAGTGTCATTACTGCCGACGTGAATTACAATCTTACCAAATTTACGCTTAGCCTTAACCAGCAGTTTCAAATTTCCTTCAATGTCGCCTGCTCTGGCCCCCGGAAGACAATTGACTATGGTTGCTGGTGTCGCTAACTTCACATTTCTCAAAACAGAGTCGCCAATAACCAGAGTTTGATCCTCGGCGGGTGTGTCGTCGAGTGGGGAAAAACGGTTAGAAATGTGAATGGGTTGGCGGTGTACACGGGGCTTCTGTTTAGGGCTACGCTTCCTCCTCACAGTCACCCAGTCGGCCTGCTTTCCCGGCTGCTCGGGATCTGCCAGGGGGGAACTAACGGCGGCTAAGCTACCTTGGTCCGCACCGACTACAGGGGCCTGGCTAGCTGTAGAATTTTCCACGGTGCGGAGCCGAGTCTCCAATTCGCCATCAAAAGCCGCCTGGATTTTACAAATGGCTATCAACACGGAGGTGTTTTTCCTGTGCCGCCACACCGCACCGGCTGCGTCCCGATGTGCGGACCCGTCCGCACGTCTTTCATTTAAAAAATCTCCTTTAACAGTGGAATATCCGGATAAAATGCTGAAACCGACTTCTTCTGAAACTTCTCTGTTCTCTCACGACGTCCTGGATCAGTAGAGCCTGAAACGTGGAGGTTTTCAGCTTGAAGCAGGCTGACGACGGCACCTGAGAGCGCTGCACGATGTCTCGCACCATGGGAAGTCCTTAAAGCGACAGTATCACCTCAAAATCTCTCATCAGCCGTTAAAATTTTCACCGAAAACCAGCTTAATTTTTCAAACCGTGTCCACTTCGATGTGTCTCACAGGTTTAGAAAAAATTTTGATCAAACAAAGCGCCAGTCTCTCAGCAACTTCTCAGACAAAGGAGTTCCGACGAGGGGCTGGACGACTCCTTCCACAAGGAGTGCTCACAGGCGAATGACGTCACCGACAGGCGTGGAAAAACTCACGCATGCGCACGAGGGTTCAAGCATGTCTAACGTAAAAACATATGAATGAAATCCATATAGTTTTTGAAAAAAATAAAAAGGACCTATACTTTATGGACAGCCCTCGTAGTATAGGTTCCCACTGTGATTTAGCAAAATTTAAAAAAGTTTGGTTCCTGCTTTCGTACATCCTAGTATATTTCCTCATCTATTCCTGTACTACACATTATTGCCTTTCACAATTGGACTCCTCTCTCTTTTTTTGACTGAACTGCACTGATTGGAAAAATAAATCATCTGTAACCTTATGATCTGTGTGCTTTTGGGTTCATTGTATACAAATCTTGGCCATTTCAGATGTACCTTCTGGCAAACTGTAGCTGAACTTTCAGGTCTTCTTTAATTCTCCTCTACGCCACTTCATCATGAAGCTTTATAACTGGTGACACAAAATGCAAAACATACACTATACAGTTTCTCCAATCAGGGGCATCGGACTGGGGGGGTAAAGGGTACTATGTACCCAGGGCCCAGAGCATGGGGGGAGCCCCACAAAAACTGGCATTAAATACATTTTTGTGTTGCATGTTATTAATGTCCATACAATTCATGTTGTAAAAGAATATAATTAGAATGAATGTATAAATGTTGCTAAACATAATTCTGCTCTAACAATAATATTGAAAGATCTCTGAGGGCCTTTCCACCCCTGCACAGTTGTACAATGGTTTAGTCCAGGCGCACAGGCAATACCCCCCCCCCACACACACACACCCCAAACGGGATCTGACAGAAAGAGGAGGTGTTTAGTAGAGCTGAAACAACTAATTGATTTAATCGATTATTAAAATAGTTGTCAACTAATTTAGTCATCAATTAGTTGTTAAATAACTTTGTTTTACCGCAAATGTTTCATTTCATCCATATAAATCAACCTTTTCTGCAGCGCGGCTTTGCTTTGAACCTTTAACCAATCGAAGCAGTGATTCGCAGATCGAAGCAGTGCTTTGATCTGGTGCTTTGTTGATTCAGTGCTTTATTTCACTTAATCTTAATTTTTCCCCACTAAAACCCCAAAGAGCATATGTCTGTGAGTAACATTTACCTTTTTATGTTAATCTGACCTGTTATGGTCTTCTGAAACAGTTGATAGATGTATTTTATACCTTAAAAACGGGACCGTTGCTAACGCGTTAGCATGTCTATGGCGTTTTCAATGTTGAAGTTAGCATTAAGCTGTTGCAGCTGTCAGCACATTTGTTTTCTGTATAATAATTCATGGCTCAGTGTTTGTTGTCGTAAAAGAGTCAAATGTATTACAAATTGTAATATTTTATTCATTTATTTTTATTTATATATCAATAATAATAGAAACAACAACAATAATAGTAATAATAACTAATAATGCCACGATACAGTTTTAGAGAAACGGACAAAAAGAATCTGATAAAACAAAACAGAAAAGATTAAACCAACTAACAATGAACATAAGTAAATATTCCCATGAACACCTAGTGACTCTTAAACCTCCACTTCATCCCTGTTTTATTAAGTTTAATGACAATTTGTTTCGGTCAAACCACATCTAAGCTGTGTTTTTACACAAGAAAAAAATAAAATGCAGTAAACTGCACATTTGTGTCTTTTTTCATGAAAATATCTTATTAAATATAACATATTACACTTAATTCAGGCCTTTAAAATACTTTCGTGGACTCTTGCTGTAATATGTTGTCAGTGGTTGAGATAGTTGCTGTAGGCATCTAAACTTGATGGAAATCTCTTTGTGGTGTGTTGGTGATGTATGTATGTGCAAAATAAAACAAAACACTACTCCAGGTATGTTTTTGACGAGAATATAACATAACTTTGTTACAAGGTCAAACGTTGATGTTGTGTGACAAAGGCCTTTTAATAATAACTCACTTAAAGAAATAATGGCAAAACTCACATGTAAGTTAAAAAAACCCCAAAATGATTAATCGAAAAAATAATCAACCGATGAACTGATTAGTAAAAGAATTGTTAGTTGCAGCCCTAGTGTTTAGGCTGAAATAAAATATGTCTTTCCTAAAAAATCAAAGTCTGGATTTCAAAAAAGAAGAGAAAAAAGGACAGGGAAAGAAAACTAAATGAGGGAAAGCAGCTGCTAACCAAATTCTTTGAAAAGAGAGGTGAGCTTGAAAGCTAGCTATATTGAGTTGGGGGGTCTGGGGGACCAAATTGCACCATTTTCTAGAAAAATGGTGCAATTTGGTGCATTCCCGTCTGTTAAAATGCACAGGAATGGTGCAATTTGGTGCATTCCTGTGCATTTTAACAGATGGGAATGCACCAAATTTCACCATTTTTCTCAAAGATGGTGCAGTTTGGTCTCCCAGACCCCCCAACTCAATATTGCTCCCCCAACTTAAAAAGGGTTCTAACTTCCAGGTGTGATCTAAGGTATACATGATTTAGACCTGGTTTGACTACGCATTAGAAGTTTGGTATTTGCGTTAATAAAAAAGAACATAACGGGGGGGTCCTTCAATATGGCTAGTACCTAGGGCCCAGAATTTGGTGCTACGCCCCTGTCTCCAATCACAGCCACAGACGCCTGTAACTTCTTCTGTGTTGTCTGGGTGTCTTGGTGGCTTTCCTCACTCTTCTCCTTCTTACACAGTCACTCAGTTTTTGAGAACTGTCTACTCCACACAGATTTACCATAGAGTGTCATACTGTTTGTATTTCTTTATAACTGATGTAAATAAAGTCCAAGACATATTCAGTGACTTGGAAATGTTCATGTATCCATCCCCTGACTTGTCTGAAGAAAACTGGCAATAAAACAGATTATTTACAGGTATTATACTAAAGCGTTCTATTACTTATGCAACCCATCATCTTGTCTTTTATATTTTTAATGTTTTTATATCAAGTTGTAGAGATTTGAGTTTGAGTTTAAGGAAGATAATTTTAGAAATTTTTATATTGAGAAGCCTGATTTACTTTTTGTATTTGAAATGGCATAGACAAATTAAAATCTGTGAAATACCAAGGGGCTGAATACGAGGTCTATTAGAAAAGTATTCAACCTTATTATTTTTTTCAAAAACCATATGGATTTGAATCACGTGTGATTGCGTCAGACAAGCTTGAACCCTCGTGCGCATGCGTGAGTTTTTCCACGCCTGTCGGTTGCGTCATTTGCCTGTGAGCAGGCTTTGAGTGAGGAGTGGTCCACCCCCTCGGCGGATTTTCATTGACAGGAAATGGCGGAATGATTTGGGCTTTTTTTCCATCAAAATTTTTTCAGAAACTGTTAGAGACTGGCAGTTGGAAACCATTAGAAAAATTTATCTGGCTTTCAGTGAAAATGTTACGGGCTTGTTAGAGAATAAGGACTGTTACTGTCGCTTTAAGGACGGCCCCCAGCGGCTGTGGGGCGCGCCGCGCTCCGAAGCCGCCATCAACAGGCTGAACGACCATTTCATTTCTAAACGGATGGCTGTCTGGCTCCGTGACCATCGTGTGCCATTTCTCTGGTTATCACAAGAGCTGGACATCAACCATTTTCCGGCAGATTTCAGTTTTAACAAGAGATTTTGTCATGGAAAGCCGAGCGGAGGCTTCGCGCGTCACGACCGATTTGCTGATGGAGCGAGACAAAGGAACACCTCCATTTTGGTCTGACAGGACGGCTTTGAGATGGCGTTCAGACAGCTGTTGGTGGTTTTTCCATTGAGTGATTATCCGAGAAATTGTGGATGTGCCTGGACATGCCAGAACATGTCCCGTGAGGCTTCATCATGGCGTTGCTGTGCGCCATGCAGCACCGCCACGACGCACGAAGCCTCCGCTCCTCTTTCCATGACAAAAACTCCTGTAACAGTGGAATGTGCCGTTCATTTCCAAACTGGACGCTGTGTTTTATCCGGGACGTCGTCTGACTAGCACAGGAATTGTGAAAAGACGTGGACATCAGCACTTTTTCGGCACATTGAGACAGACGTGTGGAGGAGTTCTGATGAAAAAAGCCCAAATCATTCCACCATTTCCTGACAATGAAAATCCGCCGAGGGGGTGGACCACTCCTTACTCAAAGCCTGCTCACAAGGCGAATGATGCAACCGACAGGCGTGGAAAAACTCACGCATGCGGACGAGGGTTCAAGCTTGTCTGACGCAATCACACGTGATTCAAATCCATATGGTTTTTGAAAAAAATAATAAGGTCGGATACTTTTCTAATAGACCTCGTACTTTTACAAGGCTACTGTATCCAGAGAACCTGTTTCCTGATGTGACAAAAATATGTTCTGGGCCTTTTTGATCTCCATGTTGATAGAAGGATCAAAGCCTACTGAGTCTGGTCCACTTGAGGTTTCTTCCTGTGGAGTTTTTCCTTGCCGTCATTGCCAAAGTACTTTCTCATGGTGTGGGTAACTTTACTCTTTGTGTATTGCAGCTTGAGATAACGTCTGCTCTAAATGGATGTTATACAAATCAGTTGAATTAAATATACATGGGGGTGAGTGTTGTTTGCAGATGAGCATTAAAGTCTAATGCATCAAAGCAAAACTTGGCATCTGTTCATTCAGTCCTTTGGCTTTTTAGCTCAAATTATTTCTTAAGGTGTGTCTTCAAGGCAGAGGTGTGACAGGGATGCATGTGCATGTGTTTGTGTGCTTCTATGCATTAAAGAATCGTATTCAATAATGAGTGCTGCTTTTTCTCTTTAGAATATATGTCTAGTTGAGGTGTGTACAGAAAAAAAGTTCTTGTGAAACTAACAGGGCAGATATTACAGACGATGTCTTGGGAGAATGCTCATGCACTAAACAATAGTGCACCATTAATCATAGCACTGCTGTCCTCTGCGACCCCTTCCTGTAATTTGTCGACCCTTTAACAGTGTTAACTGTCCTGTTTTACGAGCTCTCCACTAATACTGAAGTGCAGAGATAAATCACTTCAACACTTAATCCATGACTGTGTGTTGGAACGAGCTGTGTGCACTGACCTGCAGAGAGGTGGATGAAGTGGAAATGGGGCAGGAGACGCAACAGCGGGGTGTCCGGCTCTTAAAAAGACTGTTCTATATCTGCAAGGTTACAGACTGTGTGTGTGTGTCTCTCTCTCTCAAAGTAAAAACACACAATTGAAGGGATTTTATTAATATTTTCCTATTGATCACTATTTCCAAAGGAATACACACACACACACACACACACACAAATACTAGCTTGTTGCCCATGGAGATTCTTGGGCTCTAGATTGGGTCGTGTTTACAAAAATAGGTTGCTGACATTTTTTCAAGGGTGGTAATAAACTGTGCAAAGTTTCTATAATGAATTGGAATGGCATGTGAGTCCAGAAGGGTTTTAGTACCTTAGACCAACAATTTTTAGAAGAACTCAGCCCTTTTATTTCCTGTTAATTATGTATTTTTTTAAGTTAATTTACCATCTTAATGTATTTATAAATTCATAAGGTTCTTGTTATCACATACTCACTATTATTATTATCATTATTATTTTAATTTTTGTTACTTCTATTTTGTCATTTGATTTTAAATGGACTACAATGGGAATATGTTTTCACTTTCTTTTGTCATCCATGTATTTTTAACGTATATAGAATTATATTATGTACTTACATTGAACTTACTAAATAAAACCACACACTCACACCTTTCATGTAAAGACGATTTACTGCCCCCTGCTGGAATGGCGTGTGAGACAAGAATGTAGTTAGCAATGTCCATTGTTCAGTGTTGTTAGTTAATATCTGTAATTTGTCCAAAAATATTAGTCCTATCAACTTTCCATTTTGGCACCATTAAGCACACCAAACCGCAAATGTCAGCTCTTCCCAGTGTGTCCGTGATTAAACTTATACACGCACGCACGCACACACACACACACACACACATGAATGCACACAGAGCTTTTTGTCTTTTCTGTATTCTGCCACAAGCAGGTGCTTTTAATTTTACACTAAACATTCCAATCAGGGACCCGATGATGGTAGCAAGTGCTTTTAACAATTATTTTATAGATAGTATAAATGAAATCTCAAACCTTTTTAAACCACTCACGATTTTGCTTCAATCATTAAAGGAGGATCAGCTGGTTTTTCAGTTGCAAACGATAGAGTCTGTGGTAGCAAAGATTATTGCAGCACTCAAAAACTCCAAAGCGAAAGATGTCAACAACATTGACACCAGCTTCTTAAAGGCTCACTCCGATGTCTTCGTGCAACCCATCATGTTTTTAGTTAATCAGTCAATTACACAAAAGAAATTTCCATCATCCTGGAAGGAGGCTAATGTGACACCGATCCACAAATCTGGACCTAAATCACAGGCTGCCAACTATCGGCCAAAAGTCGCTGAAAAATGGATAGCGAATCAGCTAATTGAACATCTTAACAAAAGCCACATGTCACTACATGGAATGCAATTTGGGTTTCGAGCTAACCACAGCACAGAGACTGCAAATTGCTTTTTTATTGAAAAGATTAAACATCTACTAGATAACAACCCCTGTGTAGGAGCCATATTTTTAGACTTAAAGAAAGCATTTGACACAGTTAACCATCAACCTCTCTTAGCAAAACTTTCACATTTTAATTTTTCAGAGGATACTATTCAACGGTTTCAATCTTACCTCTCGAATTGAAAGCAGTGTGTCGTTGTGGATGGTGCCACATCCTCTTATCTCTCTAGTTATGTTGGTCTTCCACAAGGCTCAATATTAGCCCTTCTATTATTCTCTCTGTATATAAATGATCTCCCCGATGTGTGCTCTGAACTAAATATGCAAATGTATGCAGATGATGCAGTAATCTTTACCCAGTGACAAAATATCTGTAGACCTCACAAATGCACTATGTAAAATACACAAATGGCTACATAAAAATTGTCTTCTGTTGAACACCAAAAAAAACTGTATGTATGATGTTCACCAAAAGACCAGTTAAGCTAGCCAGATCCCATGTTTTCTTGGAAGGGGAAGAACTGGCTCTTGTGAATCAATTCAAATATCTTGGAGTGGTATTACACCCAAATCTTACATTCAAAAAACATATCAAAAAGGTAACTAACACTGTAAAATTCAATCTGTCTAATTTTAAACAGATAAGACCGTTTATTACAATAGATGCGGCCAGATCTTACTTACACTACATGATCTTGTCACATATAGAGTATTGCATTACAACATGGTCCTTTGCAGGAACAAATGTACCAGTTGAACAACTGTACAAAAAAGTCGTAAAAATATTGGACAAAAAAAAAACACAGATTTCTCATCATTGTCTAATCTTAGAAAAATATAAACTTTTAAGTTTTGAGAATTTCATGCTATTTAAAATGTGTTGTGCTGTGTACAGGTCACTACACAATTTGGCCCCACCTCCTCTGAGGAACTATATTAACAGGAAAAGTAACAATGAAATTAACACCAGATCCTCCGCTAGGGGTGAATGCGAGATCAAATTTAGAAAAACTGCCTTTGCTCAAAATGTACTATCTATTATGGGCAGTAGCACATGGAATACTCTGCCAGTAGTGCAGCAGATAACTGAAACAATCCTTCACATGGCGATACAAGCATCAGATTTGGCATGAACGTTCTTCATAAAGCAGTGTTTGAGAAAAAAGTGCTGGCCACGTGAAAATCCAATATGATGGCCAGGTAGGGGTCAATGAAGAATGACACAGGAGTCAAAATTTAAAAATGCTACAATCATATTGAAAGCTATACCAGATTATGTGTCTGATCACAAAGATTCCAAAAAGGTATAGTTTGGACTATCTATGACTGAATGTTATGGAGTTATGGGGTAAAAACAGCAAGAATGGTAAGAAAGGTCAGTTTCAGTTTGCACAGGAGTCAAAAGTTAAAGTTGCTCCAATTTTGGTAGAAAGTGGTACAAATTATTGCTTGAACTAAAAGGATTAATAAATGGAATAGTTTTGATTGTGTTGAATACTTTGTTTGCAGAGTAAATGTCAAACAATGGTGACGTACATTGGATTCTATGGCATATGACGTATGTTACTCTGTAACGTGAAAACTAAGCATGACACATGGTGCAAACTATTCCTTTTTAAACCCCTATATTTATGATCAGACAAACAATGTGTTATACTTTTCAATATGATTGGAGCATTTTTAAATTTTGACCCCTGTGTAATTCTTCATTGGCCCCTACCTGGCCACCATATTGGATTTTCAAGTGGCCAGCACTTTTTTCTCAAACACTGATTTATGAAGAACATTCATGCCAAATCTGATGCTTGTATCACCAAATGAACAATTCTGGCCAAAAGTCATACTTATCTGCTCCACTACAACGACAATCAGGTTCAGCCCCACATTTGCTTTATTCAAGACACAGCTTAAAATATGGCTGAAAGATCTGGCATATTTTATATTTATATATTACATTATTGTGTGCCCTATATATATATATATATATATATATATATATATATATATATATATATATATATATATATATATATATATATATATATATATATAGTGTGTGTGTGTGTGTGTGTGTGTGTGTGTACACTGAAAAAAGAGAGTGTTTGAACCAATTTAAAAAGTGCTACAATTTGTCAAAACCTGAATGAATTAAGTTGTTTGAACTTAAGTTTGTAAGTTAGAGTTGATTTAACTGTAGTGTGACTGGAAGCAGCTTCAACACCTGGTAGATGTGACAAATCACTCTACCAGTGCATTCTCCCAGAATGGGTCTTTCTTTACATTCTTCCACTTTTGTGTCACTTGCATGATAGAAACTTAATAAACCCTGTTGTTTGTAAAATAAACAAGGTCCATTTATTTATCAAAAAAATCATTCTAACAGTTTCTCTTGAGAGTTGTTAAAGTTTACTTGCCTCTCAGAAATCGTTGAGTGTGCTCTCCTTTGCAAATATGTAAAATATCCTAGACCTTCTTGGTGATCCATAAAAGAACCGCATTATAAGTCGCAGGAAGATGGTGTGTCAGATGTTCCCCTATAGAGCTCTTCTCTTCCACCCTTCTCAACCATCCATCCTGTCTGACCAAAGTGTGCACCTTGTTGTCCTCAGAAGTGCTTCCCTTGTCATTTAGATGAGGGTAAACTACAGAGTCATGACCTGAGGTGTTGCTCCCTGTGCTCAGCCATGTGTTGGTGCAGTAGTTATTTTGTGGCTTCAGTAGAGGGGTCTGAACACTCCTCACTGCAATGAACAGCATAAACACCATTACTCTTCTTGTGATGTGCAGGCTAATCCTCAGGGTTTACGAAAATCTGTTGCAGTGTGTTGATGAATTTGAGGGAAAACAGGTATGCATGCTGTGTTTTCCAAAGATTCTCTTCAGCTCCTCAGAAACTGAAGCCACATACAGGATAAGGACATGTTTTTTCTCTGGTTTTGAACTGATTTATGTATTCTTGCTTTGTTGACGGTTGATACGGTTGATATTCAAATCGAATCAAATCAATTTTATTTATATAGTGCCAAATCACAACAAACAGTTGCCCCAAGGCGCTTTATATTGTAAGGCAACAGCCATACAATAATTACAGAAAAACCCCAACGGTCAAAACGACCCCCTGTGAGCAAGCACTTGGCGACAGTGGGAAGGAAAAACTCCCTTTTAACAGGAAGAAACCTCCAGCAGAACCAGGCTCAGGGAGGGGCAGTCTTCTGCTGGGACTGGTTGGGGCTGAGGGGAGAGAATCAGGAAAAGACATGCTGTGGAAGAGAGCAGAGATCAATCACTAATGATTAAATGCAGAGTGGTGCATACAGAGCAAAAAGAGAAAGAAACACTCAGTGCATCATGGGAACCCCCCAGCAGTCTAAGTCTATAGCAGCATAACTAAGGGATGGTCAGGGTCACCTGATCCAGTCCTAACTATAAGCTTTAGCAAAAAGGAAAGTTTTAAGCCTAATCTTAAAAGTAGGGAGGGTGTCTGTCTCCCTGATCTGAATTGGGAGCTGGTTCCAGAGGAGAGGAGCCTGAAAGCTGAAGGCTCTGCCTCCCATTCTACTCTTACAAACCCTAGGAACTACAAGTAAGCCTGCAGTCTGAGAGCGAAGCGCTCTATTGGGTACAGTAATATTTTAAATTATAGTATTTGACGTACAGATGCTGATGCAAAGTACTTTGAAACGTATAACCTGCACCTGAAAGTGCTATAGTTATTAATGTAGTTGCTGTTAAATGATTTTGGGAAAGAAAGTCAAGGTCAAACACAGTCCATATTTCCTATAATGCAGGAGGTAGAAAGTGAGGAACTTCTTAAAAGAAGTTATGATAACCAGTTCTCTGGTTTAGCAATGCATCATTTCTCCTCACTGCATGCTGGAAATGAATCAAACTAAACAACTAACAAGTTTTTTTGATCAACAATTGCTTGTGTGCATAATAACTTCTCCTGTGCTTACTTGATTGTTACCAAACTTTGTATGTATATTACGTAGTCCAATTTCAATAACACTGTTGATTTTGGAGCTATAGGTCCAAGGTAAGCTACCAGTAGGTACCATGGGTTGAGAGGTAATATACGAGGTCTGTTAGAAAAGTATCTGCCCTTTTTATTTTTTTGAAAAAAACTGATGGATTTGAATCATGTGTGCTTGCATGAGCCAACCTTGAACCTTCGTGCACATGCGTGATTTTTTTCACACCTGTCGGTTGCGTCATTTGCTTGTAAGCAGCCTTTGTGTGAGGATGGGTGTCGTCTCTCGTTGTTTTTTCTTTGCAAGGAAATGGTGGAACGACTGGAGCAGCGCGACTGCATCAAATTTTGCCACAAACTGGCCGACAGCCAGGTGGAAACCATTCAGATTATTCAGACAGCTTTCAGTGATGATCCTCTGGGCATCACACAGATTAAGGAGCAGTACAACCGGTTTAAAGACGTCCACACAACGGTGGTGAGCGAGCCACGCTCCGGTTGGCATCAACACGCTGAAACGACCGGATCATTTCCAAAGTGAACGCTGTGGTGATGTGGGACCATCGTGTGATTATCCAAGAAATTGCGGAAGAGGTGGACATCAGCACTTTTTCGGCACATTCCACTGTGAAAGAAGATTTTGCCATGAAAAGAGTGGCGGCGAAATTCATCGGCACGAAGCTGATGGCGCAGCAACAGCGCCTCCGTGATGAAGTCTCACAGGACATGCCCTGACATGTCCAGCTTGTCCACAATTTCTCGGATAGTCACACGACTGAAAAGCCACCGAAAGCCGTCTGAATCTTCCGAATTGTTGATGAGCTGGGCATGTCCCAACATGTCCTGTGAGACTTCAACACGAAGGCACTGTTGCTGCGCCATCAGCTTCGTGCTGATGAATTTTGCTGCAACTCTTTTCATGGCAAAATCGTCTGTCACAGTGGAATGTGCCGAAAAAGTACTGATGTCCACCTCTTCCGCAATTTCTCGGATAGTCACGCGACGGTCCCACATCACCACAGCGTTCACTTTGGAAATGATCCGGTCATTTCAGCGTGTTGATGCCGATCGGAGCGCGGCGCGTGCTCCACCGTTGTGTGGACGTCTCTAAACCGGTTGTACCGCTCCTTAATCTGTGTGATGCCCATAGGATCATCACCGAAAGCTGTCTGAATAATCTAAATGGTTTCCACCTGGCTGTCGCCCAGTTTCTGGCAAAATTTGATGCAGTTGCGCTGCTCCAGTCGTTCCGCCATTTCCTTGCAAAGAAAAAACGACAAGAGACTACACCCATCCTCACACAAAGGCTGCTTGCAAGCAAATGATGCAACCGACAGGCGTGAAAAAAATCACGCATGCGCACGAAGGTTCAAGGTTTGCTCATGCAAGCACACGTGATTCAAATCCATCAGGTTTTTGAAAAAAAATAAAAAGGTCGGATACTTTTCTAACAGACCTTGTACTCAATCTGCAATGTCTATTTCCAGAATTATTTTTGGAAACAGCAATTCCATTTTCTTGACCATCACCTGAAGTTCACATAAGAGTTTTAATTACTGCATTTTATATCTTCATTAAATGTCCAATGACCTGCTACAGTGTATGTACAGTTACTGATGGGACAGCGAGTTAAAGTGTTTGTATTTTGTTTAGGGTGTTCCTGGAAGCCCCGGCTCACCTGGCAGAGGCGGCCCCCCAGGAGCACGGGTAAGATTTATTCTACATCATTGCTGTTAAGTGGCACACTGTGTTATAGTGGTTATTTGTGACATACTTTCAAATAGAGAAGCATTGTCATTCTGATACACATACAATAAAATGTTTCACTGTTTGAATTACAGTGAGATGTACAAAAAATATGTTTACACTCTGCTGAAGGGGGTTTTGAAAAATGATAGGTACTATTATTATTCAGCCTGTAGAGATAAAAATCAAACACAAAGAATACCTAAAAAAAAAAAGTAAAGGGAAACAAATTGTTGTTCATAATCTAGTATGTGATGTTTGGTAGATGTTGCTGCAGTTATTTATTTTTCATTAACTATAACCTCCTTTCAGTGACATATACAGAACTTTTCACAATTTTCAGATATTGCATATTACATTGCAAATCACTGAAGAGAAGAACATATTTGAAAGTTAGACTGCATATGGTATAACATGGCAAGCACACAAATTTAATACAAAAGAAGGTGTAGAAAAGACAAAACATGGAAAAATGTTCTAAACTTAATGAGTACGCATTGATTTCTCAAAAAATTACTTGATTGCTGGTGCTTTAAAGGTCCTATAAACAATTTAATGCCACTAGATTTCGCACCAAAGTACCAGGAACTCAGATCTAAACAGCTTGCCTTTGGCCATTCCTTGTCCCCTCCCTCCTCCACTTTAACCAGACGGAACATTTTAAGTTGGAGCCCACTGTGTGAGTGGAGAAAATGCAGCTGCACGTGTGTTGGTAGAGACAGCTTGCTGCAGGCTCAGTGCACTTCTGGATCCAAACACGGAAAGAATCTCTCACAAATATCAGGAGTTGAAGAGAAAGTGTCCGCCGTCTGTTTACTGTGCTGCCGTGAGCCCACTGAACTGAGCACTGTGCTTGAAGTGTGAGCTGGAAAATCTACAGATCCAAAAAATAATGCGTATTCCCCACGTTTTCCGAGCTTCTGCTCTGCAGGAACACTGATCTGAATGATTTTGGATCAGTGGGTTGGACTAATAATTTGGCCCATAAATTATTAGAAAAAAATATGTTTTGTGTAGCATACAACAAAAGCAGCAAATTGTAAAAGGTGTAATGACTTTTTGTGATAAGTAACTTAAATGATGAACTGAATGTCAAAATCTCTATGACCAATGACTTTTTGACAGATTATTTCAGGATTATATGCCAAAGATTTACAAATCTGTGAAAATATTTGTCCTACTTTTAAGAGTGTTTTACCACTTAGTGAACATCCCACTGTGTGCCTGTCCTTACAGGGCTATTTCCAAAATGTTGACCGTGTGGTTCTATTTCTGATCATAAAACCATACATGTTGTCCCTGCTTGTAGAAAACAGCATAGAATGACCAACTTTACAACATGACGAGATCCCATTCAGAAAGGTTCTGTGATACCAGATGTCTGTCAGTGAAACCGTTGCTGGAATCAGGCCTTACATGACCCAGCTGAGCTGTAAATATCAAAACAGAACCACAGCCAGAGCGTAATGTGTCTGAAAACAGAAACAGGCACTTTCATCCAAAAGCATAATATGATAACAGGGGGTTTAGTCCTGGCCTCGCTTTTGGCAAGGTGAGAGACATTTCACATAATCCATTTGTGGTCTCTGTGCTGGCTACCTGCTTTCCAGATGCTCTTCCCCCACAGTGGCAGTTTTCAGACGGAGCCGCACGTAGTTGTCGGGCTCATCACGTGCTTTCCTTTAAGGCACTCCCAAATGTGCCACATACGTTTGCAGTTCGTGAACTTTCCAAAGGCTTAGAAAGCATGAAGTGACACTGTTTTGGTTTATCGTATTAAATTCTGTAAGCTGCTTTCCATCAGGATTGTTCAGGATGTACCCACTGCTCCACTAGTCCTGCTGGGATAAGCTTTAGTCTCTCATGCCTAAGTAGGATAAACATTTCAGAAAATCAATACAACTGTATCTGAACTAAAACAGTAAAAAAAAAAAAAAAAAGAAGTTTTGATGCTTTGAACCACTTGACAGTCTGACGGTTTTAATGTTGAGATGAAGAAAAGTGAGTTACAGTTTACTGAATCCAGACATTTATATGTAGGAGATGCAACCTATTCACTATCATGTACGTATGCGGATACTGTTGTAAATAGGGACAAGCGCAGTTTCTATGAAGCAGGAACTATAGTCTCTTATGGGAAAAACAGCAGTTTAGGTGCATTTGTTTGTGAGGAAATTTTTACTGACCTCAAGTGTGATCTCTGCAGAATCAATGGATACCCTAATTTCAGAACTGAGTGAGGAATCGGAGTGTATGGGTTTGTGATTGACCTGAATCAAGACTAACATCCTAGTTCACATTGCTTTTCTGGACTTTGCTTCTACTTTGCAGAAGAATGAAGGTCCAAGTCATCTGGGTTCTGGAGCTTCTTAGGTTACTGTAAGGTTGTGAAACGTAGATGCTAATCAGGTGCCTAAGGTGACAGCTGAACATCTTCAGAGCTCTCAAGTTGAGATACACTCCAGGAGTTATTTTCCACCGAATCTTGTCTTGCAGGTCACAGCAGTGAAATGTTGGAAAATGTCATGCATTAGCATGAGAGCATGACATGTTGAGTCCCAAGTTGAATGCGTGAGATCTGACAAGACCGCTTTAAAGCGTGAGTCCCCCTCCAAATGTGTGAGACTTGAGAGCTCTGCGTCTTTGGTACTCGGCCACTGGAATGACTTTGTGCCAAATAAATGATTACTTACATAGATTCAGATGAGGAGTATCACTGGCTTTGCGAGGGATCATTAGTAGGGACATTTTGGCCATTTGGCCAATGTTGAGGATCCCAATGGCTGGAAAAGGCCAAGGGAACACCTATGTTTCACCTGGCTGTAGCAGATAGATGGTTACCTTTGAGAAGTAGAGATTGGACCAGTTGTTTGTCTGCGTCATTGCCATCCAGGACCTCAAGCAATTCCATAGTGTGATGGATGCAGTGACATGTGACAACAGTGTTGCTTTCAGGCCTTACATGAACATTCCCTTTGCACAGCTGATTATATCCATATTTCATAAAGATGTGACAAATATTTCATCCATTTTAGACTTGAAAGTATTGTAATAAAAACATGCTCCAATGGATCTTTTGTATTGTATTATTGATTTACTTTCCATATCATACAGCAAGCGGAATTAGCTGCAGTGTCACACATGGATGTTTCCACCCCCCCACACACACCCATTCAGATGCATTGAAAGCATTCATGAAGAAATGTATTGAATGCTGATCTCAGTCAAAGGCAACAGCAATTCCTGCTTGTGCTGTTCATTTGACAGTGATGGAGATAATAGATTATAACTAATTGCAGTACTATAAATATAAACAGAATTTGAAAATGAATCTTCATTTACTTGGTTGTGATGCGTTGAGCTGTTTATACATATTAGCCATTAGTTTGTATCGTCTGTTGTGTACCAAAATAGAGTCGTAGAGACGTTCACCAGGCTGTATATATGATCCCAAATCTAAGTGGGTATAATGTCATTGAAATGTATATAAACAGCCAAACCCCTTCTTGGCAAAGAAAAGTGAACATGAAGAATCCAGTCTTAAGAGGTTATGAAGAGAGAACACTGTGTTTGGCGGTGTGGACATGCACAAAAATATGAATTTGATTTCATTTAATTTCTCCGCATGTGCACAGAAGGTCAGGTCATAGACCTGTGGCTGCATGGTTTCTAAAACATTACAGCACTGATACATTTTCATGAGCCAGACTCCTTTGTCAGAGTTTAAGAATGATTATCATGTCGCAGAGTATATGTGTGTAATGTTACCATTAACCCCTTATTTTTTTTTTTTTTTCCTTTATTTACCCAGGTAAAAAACTCATTGAGATTGACATCTCTTTTCCAAGAGTGACCTGGCCAAGACAGCAGCCTTAATGCCTGAATTTATATAGCTGTATATAAAAAAAAATGTTTTGTGTGTGTTTTTGCCTTTAAGTAGATGGTAAATAATGTTGAGATTATTAATTTCACTTTTGCACAAAAAATAAATAGTAATTTTGGTATTTTGGTAATAATTTATGTTATAATGTTATAATAATAATACTGGTATGTTGCAAATATGCGACAACAGGCATACTGGTCAATTTGGTATGTTGCATATTTGAGTCAAATATTGTAGCATATATGCGACAATAGGCTAAATTGTGTCCCACTACATCAGCAGCACAGTCAGTGTATTGTTAAAGAGGCTTTTAGGGGACGTTTTCTGCTCAGTTGGAAGAATTTCAGAGATAAAAGTGTATGACAAGATTCAGAGGAACTGAAATTCCAGAGTTCCATCTGTGGGGATGGCAGAATGAGTATAGTGTCTGACACTAGTGGGACATTTGTTCATTTTTAGCTACGAAACTACACCTAAATAAAGTGTGACCAGTACAGAGTATGAACTGAGAAATCACCAACTAAATTGTACACCAGTGTTGCCACAGTTACTTTGAAAAGTTACTTTAAAGATAGCGTACTCAGCAAAGTAACTAATAGTTACTGAGTAATTAGTACTGAGTAACTATTAGTTACTCAGTCCTACATTAAGACCTACATTGGATTTACTTCATCATCTTCTGTTCATTGAGAAGACACTCTTATACTGTATAACTGTCCCTGGCTTTAATGTGCTTCGAAAAGGAAAGCTACAGGTTCTTACTGATGCCTTAACTTAAATATAGGCAAAGAGGGCACATTAAGAGATAATGGAGGAGTCAGGTCAGTCATACTTGATGCACCATGAGACATATTAAATGCACAATGTATAAACCCACTATATTTGTGCTGAAAGTTAAAAAAAAAAAAAAAGAAAAGAAAAATCTGACAAAAATGTTTGATTAGAGGTCAAGGTTAAAAGTATGATCTTTGACCATCTTAAGAAATACACAACTGAGCCCCCTCCCCCCCCAACAACCTGTGTAATACCACATGCATGCTCGCTGTATAACTGTGCACAGATTAAGTCAGTTTAGTCTGAAGAATTACCACAAAATTCTCAGGCAATTTAGAATGAGACTGTACAAATTAAAGACCAACCTACAATTAGGAACACACACTTCATATTTAAGAGTGAGTGTACTTTCCCTTCATCTGTCATAGGGGCTACCGGGCAATATTGGACCACAGGGTCGAGCAGGACCTCCTGGACCCATTGTAAGGTTCTCAATGTTCTATGCATCATCTCTTTGATAGATCTTCATGCCAAAATAGCTTTTTCTTTCTTTCTCATTGGCTGGCTGCTTATCTTTCTGTCACTTTGTCTTTCTGTCAGGGCGCTCCAGGAGCACCAGGAGCTCTAGGACCAAGTGGGACACCAGGGCCCCAAGGAGATCAAGGACGTCCTGTAAGTAAATATTATAATATTGGCATTGTGAAAAGCTCATTGTTCAGTTCAGAAATATTTGCAGAAGCAAGTCTGCTGTGACAAGAGAACAAGATGAATATGTTACGTTGCTGCAAAGATGATTTTAAGATAATCAGATGAAATTCAGAGATCCAAGGAAAATATTTTCTCTTACCTTCTTGACTTTGATTCAGACTTTGTTCTCGTGGCTGAGATGAATTTCAATAAACAACCTTCACACAAAGTTTTGTAATTTGTAATGAATGTTTGTCTTACTATGGTCCAGTGCTTCCTAAGTGGAGTACAAACCCCCTGATGATGGCATTGTGGCAGAGCTAATGAGGAACCACTGCTATGGGTACCAACAACTGTTTAAAAGTGTGAAGCCTGACAAAAAGTGCCTGTGACTCATGTTGTAACAACTACAAAGATGGCTTTGATGTTTGCTATCAAGGCGATGATGACAGGTTGTCGAGATTGATTTTGACACAAAAAAGCATATGAAGTAAAAGGTGGGTATATGTTTTGACAGTGAAGATAAAAACCAAGTGATATTCATGAAGCAAACATCCATCATATTGAGAATAGGATGAATCGTCTCTCTTTTGGGGGTTTCTCTGCACTTTTGTGTGAGGTGTGGGTTTTTTTGTGAGTGTGACATTTTGGGCACACTGTAATGTTTTTCAGATGTTCACATCACATGCAAAGTGGTTTCTTCAGTAAACATCACCTTGGCCTGCTTGTTATTCTGGGGTCCTTGGTATGATTCAAGATCTGAGATGGTGTTTTGTGTGTTGGTTGAAGGAGCCTGGTTTTTGTGTATTTTCTGGCCTCCAAAGGGGAGTGTGATAGTAAAGGTTTGGTAGCCACGCCACTCTGGGCTTTCACTCAACTGTGACAGAATCTTGTAGTGTTATCTGTGAAATACAATACGATACGCAGTGGTGGGTACGGTTCCGCTAACCAGTAATTATCAAAGCTAATGTTGTCATTATCCGATTAGCTTTTCAGATAACTTTGAAAACCATCAGCGGACTAATTATCTTCCGATAAATTTTGGTCCGATAAATTTTAAACCGCTACCATATTTTTACAGGCGTGGTGAACAAAGCTTAACAGTTACAAACATTTATAAAGTCTATAATCAGTTTTATTATATGGTATGGGATTTTGCCAACTTCTGATTGGCCCATTCGCCACTTTCTGAGCTGTACCATATGCCGAGTTGACAGCTGGTGGAGCCGAGTAGACCGCGCGAGTGAAACGAGTACACCTCGTGTGCAGCGTAGCGCTAGCTAATCGAGCAACGCCTTCTATCGATAACAACCAATCAGATAATGCGATACACTACCTACTTTGGCTGTCTGTTTGTTGACAAGATGGCAGAAGACAGGTTTGCGTCTGTTAGTGACGCTGACTTAAAACAAATTTTACACAAAAAAGATGCAAAGAACACCCGTAGAAATACACAGTCAGCAGCCATCCTGTTTCACAAGTACATCACTGAAAAGGGACATGTGCCCAACTTTGAAAATTATGACAGACGGATGCTTGACGGAGTACTCGGTCAATTTTACTCGGAAGCTAGACAGGCGAATGGCGAACTTTATAAGAAAACAAGCCTGATGACTCTTCATCACGGACTTAACAGGCATCTCCAGTCGATCGATGGGATGTCAGTTGGTGCAGTAAGACAGTAATAATAAAGAGTTGAAACTTGAGATTGATTTTTCAGTTTTAGTATGTTTGACAAGCTCCCAATTTTTGTGTTTACCATATAATAAAGCAGTTATAGACTTTTGATTTCGGTGTACCCGTGATTATGCGGACCTGGTCAGGATGGGGTTCGGGAACGACAAGAGAAATGCATTTGAGACGCTCTGATCAGGCTCCACACGGACAACAGCATTAAACTCTTTGTATATTGTGCCTAAAACTCTTGTGAATATATTCTCTGGATTTATAGACATTATTATTGTGTTTATTTTATGTAACAATGCCAGAAGAATCTCAGGTTGCTTCTCCATTATTTGCAATTGAAATCACTGCAATCGATTCCTGTTTGCTCTTTAGAGTCCTGCTTATGTCAAACACTGTCTGTCATCTTTGTTCCAGAGTAATATATATAAGATGTCTGAAATTCAGTTTGCGTTTATTAAATTCCATGCATCTTAAACGTAACAGACACGGATTATCTGGAATTTTGCTTTGGCACGTTTTCACAGTCTCTACTGCCATCTACTGGCCAGTAGTGTTCATGGCAGTATGAGCATCTGGACGCCAGTAGATGGCAGTGTTCTATTTATTTTGACCCCGGTTATATCAGACGGTTGTCAAATCACAACTTGACTTATTGGCTTTTTGCAAATGCCTTTTTTTCCAAATAAAAAAAGGCATATTTTACAAAAGTACATTTATATGTAAATACCAACATACACACCTCACATTAACGTGTTGGTTTTTACATAGAATGAATGAGTTAACCAATCAGCGTCAGCGGGGGCTCATTTACCCATAATCCCTTTGGCATCTGTCTGTGTTTGTTACAAAATTTCAGAATTAGTGCAGTATTTAAAATTGAAAGATATGTGTTATATTTTAACTTTGTACAAATGACAGAATTGGCATTAATGGAGTTCTTCTATCCGGAATAGTTGATTTAAAATCAAAACCATAACTCAAAACTGCTTTATTTTCTAAGACCTCTGCCTCACTGCCACAGTTGTATTCTGTCAAGGAATAATGGTTTGGTGCGTGCATGCACGAGCTTAGCTCCTCTCAATTGCTTCACTGCTGCAAAATATGCAGTGAGCAGGGTGTACAATGACAGAAGTGCCGACTCATTGTTTGGGTCTGTGGTCACCTTTGATGTGATCGTGGTATTAAAACTTAAAATCAGCTTGTTAGTAGTTGTAAGTGTATTGGAAGCAATACTTTTTTTTTATTCAATGTTTTACCAGGTAAGTCAATTGAGAACACTTTCTCATTTACAATGATGACCTGGTCAAGAGGCAGCACAACGACAGAAGAGAAAAACAGAGATTCACAGTCCCCACATACATCAGTGAAAAACATACAGTAAAACAACTGGAAAAACAACAACAATGAAACAGAAAATGTTAAGAATTAAGATATACATTATTAAAAACATATGCAATGGTCCTGTAAAATATTACAAATTGAATTTTTAAAAATAGATAGAGGTAAAAACAATACTGAAAGTTATCGGTTAGCTGTAGCTTCCGATAAATTTTTGGGTGGTTTATTGGTTTAGCTTTATAAAAGATCATTTTTCATTTAGCTGATTAGCTGTTATCAAAGCTAACTTTTTGGTTAGCTGTGCCCACCACTGATGATACGATACAATACACTTTATTGTCCCTTCTGGGAAATTTGTCTTGGACTCCAAGAGCTGCACAAATAAAGCTGCCATGGCATAATTACATAACTCTATACACACACCAATATTGCACACACCCCTTTTGCACAACAATCTTGCATAGATGGTTCATGCATATTGCACATATCCCTAATACACATATCCATATTGCACATACCTCTATTGCACAGCCGTCTCCCACATATGGTTAAAAGGAAAATGATGACAATATAGTAAATGACAATGAATAAATAACACTAAATAACAATGACATTAATGTGAAGTCATGTCACAAATTATTCCTCTGAATCCTCATAAACGAATTTGGCCTTTATCCATATTAGTGTTACAGATTTGTTTATTTGGTTCTGAAACTGACAAATTCTTCTGCTTCTTGTCCTGCTCCATTGTTTGAACCTACTCATATATACAATCACTCTGATTTACAGCTTGAACGCATTTCCTAACAATCGTGTTACCACAGTGCTAAAAAGGCAGATGGTTTTTAAACATTGTTACCTTATTATACTGTGGCTTTGTGATGAATAATAATTCACAATCCTAAAGCACAGTGAGTCAGATTTTTATTAGCATTCCAAATGATTAATACTGCATTCACATGTCAAAGTTGGGGTTTCATGGCTTCATAATTTTTAAAAGTCGACATTAATGTCACAAAAGTCAAGTTGAGGTCAATTAACTGCTCATGGCATCATCAGCAATTAGTAAAACCATGGGAGAAGGTAATACTTTGTAATCTGTATCTTCAAAAATTTAATGCATATCTTCAAGAGAAACCATTGGGGGGGCAGAGGTGATGGTCTAGTGGTTATGCGTTGGGCTTCAGACCAGGGGATCCTCAGTTCAAAACCCAGCCAGCCTGGAAAATCACTAAGGGACCTAAACCTTTATCCCCTGGTTGCTCCCAGTGTGTACTGAGTGCCCCTGACATCAGTGTGTGTGTGAATGCGAGGCATAATTGTAAAGCACTTTTAGCTTCTGATGCAGATGGAAAAGTGCTATATAAGCGCTATATGGGGAGATGATGGTCTAGTGGTTAAGCGTTGGACTTGAGACCAGAGGATCCTCAGTTCAAATCCCAACCTGACCGGAAAATCACTAAAGGCCCTTGAGCAAGGTCCTTAATCCCCTATTTGCTCCCAGTGTGTAGTGGACGCCTTGCATGGCAGCAACCTGACATCGGAGTGAATGTGAGGCATTGATGTGTAAAGCGTCTGATGCAGATGGAAAAGCGCTATATAAATGCAGTCCATTTACCATTTATATAAATAAAGTCCATTAGAAACAAGTCAGCAGCAACAACCACACTTTTATGTTACAAATTTGATTTAACTGTAAAAAAAAAAGTCTGAAATGTTGAGAAAAAGGAAAATTAAACTCATACAAAACCCATTTTGTCACGTATGCAACTTTCCCCAAGGAAACAAAAGACGCCTGGATCCATTTTAAAAAAGATTGCAGCTTGAAATATCATCCTTTCCATCCTTCCAGTCATCTGCAAATCCATGCTTTAGCCTGCACTTTTTTCCTCTGTTGTAATGATCTGAGAGTGAATAACAAAAGCTGCTGTCCATGCTGTCTGCTGTTCATGCACCAAACCAGTGGTGGGCATAGTTCCACTATTCCGCTAACTGCTAATTAGCAAAGCTAAGTTTTCGTCAGTGGATGAGCTTTTCAGCTAACTTTTAAAACCATCAGCAGACCAGTTAGCTTCCTCTAAATTTAGTTCCGCTAACTTTCAGTCCACTAACATTTTTTTTTTTTTTTTTTTTTGCTGGTATAGTGGGTAAAGTTAAACGGTCAGAAACATTTGTAAACCCTAAAATCATACATGTTAGTTCCTGTCTGTTGTGTGTCTGCAGCAGTCAGGCCGGTGTTCTGTTGCGATGAGCTCCCATAGTATAAATCGACAGTTGGTGTGTTGAGTGTATCTCCCCCGTCGAGATGGGCTTCCCGTGATCTGGTGATGGTGTTCTGCTTTAAAGACAGCATGTACATACAAATCTTTATTTTTTTTTAAGTGAAAAGACACTTATTGCTGTATTTTTATGTAAAGACAAAACTTATGTGTGTTTTCTTTGGTGGGGAAGCTCAACGCATCGGGTGAGGTATAGATTTTACCAGTCGTGTTGAACGCAACACGAGTGAGCTGTTCCTGTCACATGTTTCTAAATATAATACATAGATAAACTGTGACTATTAATACTGCGATACACTGCGTTTGATAAAGATGATGACAGTGTTTGGCGTTTTATTTTATTTTTTTATTTATTTTTTTGTATGTTTGTTTTGTGTTTGTGATCCTGAGAATGCGCGGGTTATGTGACTTGACCTTTGAATTTACCCAGCAGCCCCTGGGTGCTTAAACTTGAAACTGTCTTATCAGTAGCCAGTAGCATGTTAGCAGTAATGTCTGTTAATTTTTTTAGCGGTTTAGCGTTATAAAAATTAACTTAGCTAAGTTAATTAACAAAGTTAAGTTTTCAGTTAGCTGTGCTCACCACTGCGCCAAAGACACACGGACACATCCCAATGACGTTTGCATCCCTGGTTGGATCGTCTCATGCGCATGTGTGATGTAGCAAAAAGTGGAAGTGTGTAAAGGTAAGCACAGAACATTTACAAATTTTTGCGATTCTGACCAACCAGAGTAGGTGATTTTGCAAACGTTTGTGAACAATCTGCTTGAACCCAGCCTGGGATTGCATTTTCACAGCATTACTGCCCTCGGTGTAGTCATAATCACATGTTCAGTGACTGATCTAAGAGTTCGGTCAAGCTTAAAGTATCATTAGGTGTCAGTAAGATCGACGAGTCCATGCAACCCCTTTTTGACAGTAGAAAAAGTCATAAAGGTTGTTACAGCAGAAACACTGTCGTCTGAAATGGCAGACAGTAGATGATGATGTGTGATGATGATGATTTCACAGTGTTAATCAGACAACAATATTTAATTGAATAATATTTAATTAAAGGATAATACAATAGGGCTTAGGGCTCGCGGCCGGCGACCACCTTAGTATTCTCTCTGATTTCCTGCCGATTTACTGCTGGTGAGCTCATACCTTAGGTGTAGTTTTTCTGGCTGACTGATTCTGGTCTTTTTCTCTTTGTCCAAGGTACCAACAACGTTGCACAAGAGTGCACACCACAGGGCGCTGGACTGATGCCATGCCTGAAGCTGATGCAGCACACTGCACGCTGCATTTGGAATAAATTTTGCCGCAGTGACGGGCCCACTGACGGCATGATACAGGAATGTGGCCCTGTACCCCTGGGGGCGCTGTATGACCCACTGCCTGGGGCGTAAATGCTTACATGCTCATCTCAACAATTGCATCTGGTTTTTGATGTTGCTTTGATTTCCTGTTTTCAGTTTCTTCAGCTTTGTAAAAACCTTGTAACTGTTAGATGGCCTAAGCAGTGGGTCACCCCTCTGAGCCTGGTCTGCTTGAGTTTTCTTCCTCATTATCATCAGAGGGAGTTTTTCATTACTGTAAAAAAAAGGAACTGCTGTCTCAATGAGAAAAATTGATGTAACAATTTGCATAGATTTTTAAAAAAAAAGTTTTTTCAACTTAGCCATTACTGAGTTAATGCCACAAGACTTCTCTAGTTAAGCCACCTGTGTGCTTGCTGTAGGGGTTGATAAGGTTAGACCTTACTCATGTGAAGCACCTTGAGGCAGTTTTGTTGGGATTTGGCACTATATAAATGAAATTAATTTAATTTAATTGAAATGGAATAGTTTAACAATTGGAAATGTTACATTGAAACAGGAAGATCTGGCTCTAATTGTTGCTTAAAAAGTCACATTTTTGTGATATTATAGCTTGATTTCATCACACATTCCTGAGTGTTGAGCATTGAAATAGCCTCTCTTTGTTTAATGTAATGTCCATCGTTAAATGTAACAGCATTTGGTTTGTCTGTGTTCTTGCAGCAGGCAGAAAGAGTTGAAAATTTTAAACTTTCTACAACATGTTACCATCACAGTGTGCTGCTGCAGCTCTCACCCTAGGATAACGGAGGTTTTCATCATGCTCTCACTGCAAACAATAGTGCATCTGGTTTAACATCTGCTGCATAACAACACATGAATGCAACTGTACAGGTGACATAACACATCAGTCAAGTATACCAAGGAAGAGGTATTTGTTTCGGAACTTTTGCAATACTGACATGAACACATAATACTGTTATGCTGCATTTACACATAGGCATGTTACAAATGTCATATTTGGATCATTCTTGGCACATCCCTGGCATTCTTAACATGACTTAACGCATCTGAATAGGTTTCTTAATATTGCGTGTTGGTGCGTGATATTCATGATTTTCATGGAACATGTTGTTGGCTGTCAAAAAATTTTCCAAGAATGTCACACACCACCCTCATTTTGCCTCATGTTGTGGACGTCGCAACTGAGCGTGTTGATCTGTATTGATGAGTGGTGATCCTTAATAGAGCGTGACTGCGTTCTTCTCTGACTTGCGCACAATTAAACCCTGCTGTACCGCATTCACTTTCATTGCTGCAGTATGATGAAGAAAGACAGTGATGCCAAGTCAGCTAAAAGTTTCATTCCAGTGCTCATCAGTGCGCTCCTGCAGGTGTTCCACCTGCTGCTGCTGCTGTGCCTGATGTTTGCGAAAACGCGCGAGACAAGAGTCACGTGGAGCCACACATCTGGCTCTCTCCGTCTCTTCCTGCCCAACTAAGCATGCAGTCACAAAGTTCTTCTGCTGTGGATTTTGAGGAGCAAACTGGAGTGATCTGAATTGTTCAGCAGCTGATGGATGAATATGGGTGTGTGTGTGTGTGTAGACAATTCGCCTCATTCACAACGTGACAGAACATAACGATGCGCTGTTACGCGCAATAGCATGGAACATTATTCTTGACCGTGTGTAATGGTTCCTGATGATTCTCCAACAACAGGTGCCATTAATCATAACGCGTGGTAACAGGTTGCAGCAGTTCCTGAGGATACCTGACGCCTCTGCCTCAAATCATCACATTCATGGCATTTGTGACCTGTTGTTGTTATGTGGACTATAATTCATACCCCCCCCCCCCCCCAAAAAAAAAAAAAAAACAAATAAACAAACACACACACACGTGTCATTTCTCTGACATGTAGACAAGCATATAGACAACTCAGGAATCACATAAAAGCAGAAACCAAAAAATTCCAGTCCTTTACTTTCAGTGCTTAACCTCTTTAACTTGTGGTTTCAATCTCCTGCTTTAAATTGCTTCTTTAGTCAGAGTTCTGCTCCCTGCAGCCGGGTGCATTTTGCTGCTTCATCCTTCAAGGAGAATGAGACTTCTGACACTGTTTCAAAAATGTATGCTTCTTGTTCTCAGCATAAAACCACACACAGTTCTTTTTCTGGAGCAGAAAAAAAACATGTTGATTCATGATGTGATGCATGAGGAAAATCTTGCACTTAATCAACCAAAATAAAGTCATAAAAATGCAGAGAACAGAAAACAACGCGTCTTTGTAGCTCATTGTGCAGATGTGTACATGCAAATCAGTCACTTCAGAAAATACAGGCTGAAGACAACGAGGTGAAACTGGCTATTTTCAAAAGAAAGTTCAATTAGTTTACATTTTCTGTATACCAACCACAACTGTCACCTGACATCAGAGGTGGGACGAAGTCACTGTCAAGTCATTATCAAGTCATGAATCGCCAAGTCTCAAGTCAAGTCTCAAGTCAGCCTGCAAACAATTGGTGGTCATTATGACTTGAGACTTGACTTGTGACTTGACTCAAGACTTGCCAATTCATGACTTGAGAGTGACTTGCTGGTGACTTCGTTCCACCTCTGCCTGCCTGGCATACACCATAGGATTCTGTCTGCTCCTAAAAGACTTTAACATGAGATGTGTTGACATCCTTAGTGTCTGTTTCTGCCCTTGATGTGTTTCTGAATGCAGTTTCCAGAGACTCATTTGAGGATTGCTAAATTTGTCTTGTTTAATGTTGTGTAGCAGGCAGCCTTATATTTGGCAGTTACAGTATTGAAAGTGTGTGTGTGGGCAGGGGGGTCCTTCGGTTTCATCTGTCCACACTGAAATGTTGGGCAAGTGGACAGTGATCATAAACCTACTTCCTACTTTGGACAAACTGTAAAACATCCTGAGTGAAAAAGCAGATTCCCAGCAGACCACTTTGGGCAGACTCTGCATGTAAAAGCACAATGCAATGTTGAATAAATATTAAAACATATTTGTTGCACATGATACTGTGTAACTGTACCATGAAATGTACTCTTACTCCATATAGCTTCTTCTTCATATATAAGGGCTTTTCAGTCCTGATCCTCAAAAAGAATGAAAAATTAAATATAAGAAAGTCAGGTTTGAGAAATTCTGTCTTTGATCATTAGTTTGTGTTTTTACCTATGAATGCAGCAGATAAGAGAATATTTAGAGCAGGATCCTGCAAATGGTGATAAAAGCATCAAATTCAGTAGAAATAGTCCTCAGACAATCCTCTTTTGAAAAAACAGATTGGTCACTTGAATTTTCAGTTGGCGCTCAGGTAGAGGTCAATTGAAGAATTACACAAGAGTCAAAATTAAAAGATGCTCCAATCATATTGAAACCTATGCCACATTATTTGCCTGATCATAAAGATTCCAAAAAGATATAGTTTGGATGGTCTGTAACTGAATTCTATGGAGTTATGGGATAAAAACAGCAAGAATGGTGACAAAGGTCAGTGTCAGTTTGTACAGGGGTCAAAAGTTAAAGTTGCTCCAATTTTGGCAAAAAGTGATGCAAATTACTAGTTGCATTAACACGGTTTTAAAAAGGAATAGTTTGGACCATGCATCATCCTTACTTATCATGTTACGCGGTAAACATATCATAGAATCCAATAGACGTAGACCTTGTTTGACCTTTACTTTGGAGACCAAGCATTCAACACTGTCAAAACTATTCCATTTATTAATCCTATTAGCTCAACCAATAATTTGCATCACTTTTTACAAAAATTGGAACAACTTTAACTTTTGACCCCTGTACAAACTGAAACTGACCTTTGACACAATTCTTGCTGTTTTTAATCTCACAGATATTCCAAACTATACCTTTTTGGAATCTTTATGATCAGGCAAATAATGTGGAATATTTTTCAATATGATTGGAGCATCTTCTAATTTTGACCTCTGTGTAATTCCTCAATTGACCCCTACCTGACCACCGATTGAAAAGTCAAGTGGCCAATCATTTTTTTCAAAAGAGGAGTGTCTACGGAGTATTTCTGACAAATTTGATGCTTTTATCACCATTTGCATGATTGTTTCACTTATCTGCTGCACTATGAGTGTGAAGCTGCTTCCAACCCATTGTTCAAAAGGGATATCTTGCTCAATGAAAAAGACACATTTGCTTTTTGATCACTGCTTCATGATTATTATGATACAATAAATATATGTGAAGACCACGTTATGATCACTGCTTTATGTTACTATTATCATAGTGACCCCAGCATGATCGAAGCTTTGGAATCATTGTTTCATAATAACTATATCATGATGATCACTGCTTTGTGATCATTGGTTTCAAAAAGACTGTAAGCATCCTTTTATGGCCATTATTTTACAATGAATACATGTGATCACTGCTTCATGATAATTGTTTCATAGCGATGGCAGCATGGTCACTACTTTGTGATCACTGATTGTGGAACATTGCTTTATCGGGATTCCAGCATATACAACCCTTGGCAAAAATTATGGAATCACCGGCCTCGGAGGATGTTCATTCATCGTTCATCACTCAATTCTGAGGAAAAAATTATGGAATCATGAAAAACCAAAGAACGCTCCAACACATCACTAGTATTTTGTTGCACCACCTCTGGCTCTTATAACAGCTTGCAGTCTCTGAGGCATGGACTTAATGAGTGACAAACAGTACTCTTCATCAATCTGGCTCCAACTTTCTCTGATTGCTGTTGCCAGATCAGCTTTGCAGGTTGGAGCCTTGTCATGGACCATTTTCTTCAACTTCCACCAAAGATTTTCAATTGGATTAAGATCCGGACTATTTGCAGGCCATGACTTTGACCCTATGTGTCTTTTTGCAAGGAATGTTTTCACAGGTTTCGCTCTATGGCAAGATGCATTATCATCTTGAAAAATGATTTCATCATCCCCAAACAACCTTTCAATTGATGGGATAAGAAAAGTGTCCAAAATATCAGCGTAAACTTGTGCATTTATTGATGATGTAATGACAGCCATTCTCCTCAGAATTGAGTGAGTCCATTATTTTTTTCCCTCTGCTTGGTCTAAAAAAAGTAACCGTTACTGACTGCCACAATTATTTTTCCTGATTTCTTATAGTGTTTCTTAAAGCCAGAAAGTTGCCATTTGAAATGACTTTAGTTTTGTGTCATGTCTGTGATATGCTTTTTTTTTCTACAAAATTAAACAACTGAATGAACATCCTCCGAGGCCGGTGATTCCATAATTATTGCAAGGGGTTGTAAATATTTGTGGATTTATCACACTCTGGCTTAAAAACCTCTCACCTGGCAACACAACAAATTCAGATAAACAAGCCAGTTCGGGCATATTTTAGAAATGTCATAAAATTAGACACAAACCTGATGGGAAACTTCTGGAGTGGAAGATGGGAACTATATTGCCTTTACGGAAAACAAAACACATGATGCTGCTTTACATCTGACAGGATTTCACAACAACTGTGCACTTCTGTTGTTTCTCCAAGCAGCTCGAGTGGCTATGTTCAGCACTGAGTCCTACCTGTGGTCTGTGTGAAAATTAGACTCCGCATTGTGCTGAGCCCACACCAGGCTACCGTGAGCTGATCATGAAATGGCCAAGGTGGTCAATAGTCCAGCCAACCTCCCAAAGATTTGAAAATGTCCAAGACTTGTGCAACTTTAACCAGCCTTTCCAGACTTGTGCCAATCTACGATAAACACAGGACGCATACAATTTGTGGCGAGGCGCTGCTCAGTAAAACTCAACACCAAACTCAGTCAGGTGTTAGCGCTGCTTTAGAGCTAAACCACCTGAGGGAGCTCAAGCACAACTTTGTGAAATGCTACGAGCCTACCACCAGAACAACTCCACTCTTGATGTTGTGAGGGTGCAGATAGCAGTGTGGTGGCCAAGTGGTGAGTGCGCTTGCTTCCAAATCAGAAGGTTCCCTGTGCAAGTCCACCTGTGTTTGTTCACAATATAATGTGGCGTTGCATCAGGAAGGACCTCCGGCATAAAACCTATGCCGGGGATCATGTATCATGCTGCGGGGATGTTTTTCAATGGCAGAAAATGTGAGACTAGTCGGGATTGAGGAAAAGACGAATGCAGCAACGTACAGAGACATCCTGAATGAAAACCTGCTCCAGAGTGCTCCTGACCTCAGAATGGGGAGATGGTTCATCTTTCAGCAGGACAATAACCCTAAGCACACAGCCAAGATATCAAAGGAGTGGCTTCAGGACAACTCTGTGAATGTCCTTGAGTGGCCCAGCCTTAGCCCAGACCTGAATCTGACTGAACATCTCTGGAAAGATCTGAAAATGGCTGTGCACAGATGCTCCCCATCCAACCTGATGGAGCTTGAGGGGAGCTGCAAAGAGGAATGGACAAAACTGCCCAAAGATAGGTCCACCAAGCTTGTGGCATCATATTCAAGAAGACTTGAGGCTGTAATTACTGCCAAAGGTACATCAACAAAGTATTGAGCAAAGGGTGTGAATATTTATGTACATGTGATTTCTTAGGTGTTTTTTTAATAAATGTGCAAAAATGTAAAAAAAAAATAATAATTTTTTCATGTTGTCATTATGGAGTGTTGTGAATAGAATTTTGAGGGAAAAATGAATTTACCCCATCTTTTATGTGGAAAAGGTGAAGTGCTGTGAATACTTTCCGAATGCACTGTATGTATATATATATATATATATATATATATATATATATATATATATATATATATATATATATATATATATATATATATATATATATATAGACACACCACCCTATGTACAGTTGTCATAAAGAGGAAAACTAGCCAAAGAGACTTTTTGAGATTTTTTTGTGTGTGTGTGTGTGTGTGTGTGTGTGTGTGTGTGTGTGTGTGTGTGTGTGTGTGTGTGCGTGTGTGTGTGTGTGTGTGTACAAGACTGGAAAGAAGTTTAGTTTTGCTGTAAACTTGTGGATTAACATGGGGGTCAAAGACAAGTAACTTGATTTTGGAACCAGCCTCAAGCAGCCATTAAAGGAACTATGAGACTTGCAACGCTTGTTGGCTTCATTTTTCAGTGCATGAGTGTGTTGCTTGGTATAGACCCTGCACTGACTCTGGCCTGAAATGTTTTAAAACATTTGTTTCAAAACATTTGGTGATGTAACGGGGTCCCATTTAGCACAGCTCATAATGATGTCCTTTTGATACAGACTCTGGAACAATGTTCCAAAACACAGGTATTGCAAAGGTTTTGAAACGTTCTGCAACAGTGTTTTGAGTGTTCTATCATTACTTGTTTCTGTGTGGTGACCCTTCACCTCTTTCACAGGCGTAAATTACCACAGACACACACACACACACCAAACAAACAATTTATCAGCAGCGTGGAAAACCCTGGGGTAGTAACTTGTGTTACACACAGCCAGCCACTAGGGGGCAGTAGAAACAACTTGGCTTTACATTTGAAGGAGGTGTCCTGCCATCGATCTTATTTGCACTCTATAGTTTTTCCATCTCACCTTGATAAGACAGCTGACATTTATATGCCCAGAAAGACTCAGCGGTTCCAGACACAGTGGAAACCAGAATTTTTACTACGGAGGCCTCTGCTTCTCTTCAGCGGCTGTGTCCAATTTCTATCACAGTCAGCATAATATGCATATAAAATGCCAGGCTTCTCCCTCTGTATCCAAAAAACCCACAGACGCACACAGATACAAACACACAGCCAGACATTCTGTGGTCAAGGACACATCTGCCCCAAGATAAACAAGCCTTTTATTCGAAACCCATAACAACATCAAGCTGATATTCATCATATCAGCTCTTGCTTTTGTGGCCAGGAAATATTTGTCTTTTATTTGTCTCTGGTTTACAGTGGACCACACTAGGATAGGCATTCATAGGCTTTATGCTTTTGGCAGATTTCACATATAGGTTATGATCAGATATGGTACATCTGCATGCTTCACAGTGATTGGCCGTAACTGAAAGCAAACCCCTCCAAAGGGTTACAGTTTTGGGCAAACCCTCTTTTGGCATGTTGTTTTTCTTTACCAAGGAGCTGGACACACTTTACAGTCTTCCAGCTGTTGGGCTGCATTTGTGTAGAAAGTATAACAAAGCGTAAGAGAAATGGAGAGCAGTAACAGAGAGAGAGAGAGATGAGCTTGGCTGTTTCTCAGTGTATGTCCCAATCGAATGTTTATTCTCCTGTTGTGCTTTTATTTTTCAGGGTCCTCCTGGTACCAAAGGCGATAAGGGAGAGAGAGTAAGTCATCCGCTCGCCCACCAAACTGCTCTTTAGAACAAATCTACTTTTACTCTTCCATGTCACTGGAGAAATATTGTTATTTTGCTGAAATAAAACTCCGACAATTACTCAGTGAAGCATCACACCCTTGTTTTGCAGAAGCAGAATTACTCTCCAGCACATGTTCACAGTTTCTTATTTGTCTTCTTTTGTACACATCCACTGTACTTCGCTCTCACTTTGGCTCCCTCAAACTCGTTTAGAGGAAGCCAAATCTAATCAGTGTTCAGGGTTCAAATCTGCAGCGCAGCAAAGTCTGTGCTGTTTTGCTGATGCCGAAGCTGCACAGGGGGGATTCAGAGACATGCAGCCAAACTGAGCCTGTAACGCCTGTTTCTGATCCACTTTGTGGATCAGAAGGAGGACATTTCTAAAAGGACATTTCTACCTTGCTGCAGTAATTTTTGAGTCAAAATGAAAAAAAAAAAAAAATTGTGTTTTTATTGACATCTGACACAGCAGTGGTGCAAGCTGCTTAGAATGCAGTTAGTATATTGCAGTGTGCATCTTGCTCCACAGTAAATCATATCTCACAGTCTAAGACAGACTTCTGCAACTAAATATTTATCATAAAGTACGGGAAGGCATTTTGCATTGTACGCAGAAATGAATTTCACATCAAATGTTATGTAGATTGCAATGGACAATCGCTGTCTGTTCAGTTAGGGATCTTTGAACCAAGCTCGCAGAGTCAAAAATATAACTGTGAGACACGTGTAAGACACGTGTCCTGCAGGCCCAGTGGACACACATTGGGCAGACAGACATTTGAGCTGGAATGCAGCAGATATATGTAATACAACTTATGTCTTAATCTTCAGGCTTCAAATGAAATCTCAGTAAAATTGGAAAACAAACCAGACACGAGTTCCCAACCTCTTGACTTTAGTAGTACAATTCTGATCCATTAATAACAACTCCACTCACAGTCTGATCACCTTACCAGCCGTGCAAGGCAGATGTCCATTTCCAACAGCTATTGTACCATATGTTAGTGACAGAATGATTTGCAGTGTTTAATTTATTCTCATTATGCTCTCTCACTATTGAGGGTTGGTTGGTTTGCTCGTGATTCTTTTCTCTTTTTTACATGGTTTAAATATTTTTTGCTTTGATTTGTTTTTCTTACTTGGATACACTTCTTGATTCACTCCAGTGAAAAGAGCTCTTTAAAATTTGCAGTTCAGCCAAGTGCATGATAGCAAGAGGTGTTTTTTTTAGAAAGAAAAAATAAAGTAGTACTGTTCATCATCCAAGTTTCAGTAACTGTAGTGCCATGCGCCAATGCAATGGGCACTGTACACAAACATTTTTTTTAATGTGTAGTCCTGTCATATTTTTCCCCCCAAGCTGGCGGCGGCGCGACTCCAGTTGCAGCAGCTACCACACACTCACATCGCCTCAATTTGGATAACGGACTGTTTCAAGTTTAGTGCACATAAACAATGTCAAATGTATATGTGTTGTCTTAATTCTGTGCCATTATTACAGTAAAGAAGTAATAATTGTGGATAAATTGCTGTTTGTCTGTGGAAATGTGAGTGTGGACATAATCTCATTGTTGTTGCACTTGTAATGACAATGACAATAAATCTCATCCATCCATCCATTTTTCTTCAAATTGGCCAAACTTATTTGGTGTTTAAATCTAGTTTTTACAAAGTATCTTTATTTCTGTGGTATAATCACAAAATTCTAGGTAACTGCATTGCTGGTAAAGTACAGTATTTATTGTGGAGGGATTCCATGGGAAATGTAATGAGTAAAAATGTAACTGCAACTAACGTTAGCAGATTTGTGTGAGTATTGTCTTTACCCTGTCTAGCAGGTATCCAGCAAAACATTTGTGTGAATTATGTCCAGATTTTAACCAGATTTCTTCCCAACAGGGTATATAGCAGCCTGTTTATTAGCTTTGTCTCTTGCTATTTTCATTTTACATTTTGCTACTTTGAGTCACAATTGAAGGTTTACTATAATTTGATGCCATGACATTTTTTGACATTTTTACCTATGTTGTTCAAAATTCAAAATTTATTTGAGACAAAGAAAAGTTTTTATCATATTGCTACTATAAGATTTAAAATCCTTTATGTAAATGCTAAAGAATAAAATTATAACGGTTTAGAAAAAAAAACTGTCACAGGAACCTAGTGAAAGGAGGCCAAAACCAGTACGATGTGATCAAATCTCCTAATTTTAGTAAAAATTCTTATGAATCAACTGGAGCCATTTAACATTTTTATGTGGTGAACTAGAACATAAAATATGGCAATAACACTGGTCAAAAAAAAAAAAAAAAAAAAAAAATCTTGCATGGACTTTGAGAACTGATTTAGGATAATTTTGGGGTGCTGAATCCGAATCTGAGCTCAGATGTCCTGTATCACATCACGTTTTTTTGCAATCTGCATGTTCTGCATTGATGGATTACACAAAAGTTGCTCATTCGCTCACAAGTTTAACACCACTAATCATACACAAAAGCATCTTCAAAAGCACAGTTTTTAATCCAGGTTGGTGAAATGTGAATAAGAGCCATAACATCATTTATGGTGCCCAAGAGGTGTGCAAGACTGCAGCTTTTGCTTCAATGCTTGATACAAGAAATATGTTTTGATATCTCAAAAATGTAATGTGATTGGCAAAAACTACCACCAGATTCAGATTCAGCGCCCCCAAATTACCCAAAAACCATTAAAAAACTCCATGCAAGAAAAATCGTGTTGACCAGTGTTATCAATGCACACCAAAGCATGTATCAGTATTTCAGCTTCCACTGTACACAGGTTAGGTCTAATAATGCAATATTACACAAATGAAAATGAACAGTATTAAAAATGTTATTGCCCCACCACCATGCACCACACACACATACACACACACATTTTTCTTTATTGCTTCAGTGCCCTGTTTTCCTTTAGTGGTTGGCATTGGTGGCCATATAGATTTGATTTTGTATTTTATACTTTGCCTGCTATCTGATTTGAGTCTATCAGCTATATGTCATAAAGGCAGAGCATCATCATTAAACCACCTGTAAGCTTTAGTTCGTCAACCAGTGGCTTGTACGTTTATGTTCCTATTATGACTGAAGTACTAGAATAGCTGTGCCAGTGTATTCTGTGTGATGTTGGATCCTAAGAGCACTTTTTTCCCCCTTCAGGGTGACGTGCATTCTCCAGCTGCTGTGCGTCTCATCGCACGGCAAGTGTGTGAGCAGCTAATCCAGAGTGAGTCATCAGTGAAATCAACACATAAACATAACATTCAGCATCATTTCTCTGCTGAAATTATTCAGCGCACTCTGCTGAGTCGCTTCCCAAAATAATCCCGCCTTCATACTTTATTTTTAAAATCATGACACTTTTAAAATAAGTTGTTTTTAAAGTTCAGTTATGTAAGTTACAACTTTTTTTTTGAAGCACAAAATAAAACTGCACCATAATTGTTTTAAACCACTTATCTCTATTTCTGGCAGGCCATTTGTCCCGGTATAACTCCATCCTGAACCAAATTCCAGTCCAGTCAGCAGTTTCAGCCCGCACAGTACCCGGACCACCTGGAGAACCAGGCCGGAGAGGCCCTCCAGGCCCTCAGGGAGAGCAAGGACCACCCGGCAGACCGGGCTTCCCTGGTACTAACGGCCAGAACGGACGGCCAGGAGAGAGAGGTGAGGCAGAGGGTTATCAGGATGTGTATGCAGACAGACTGTTTATACAAAACAGACACCAAACTGTAACAACAGAGAGGAAAATACACTTAGTGCTTTCCAAACATCGATCACTTGCTCTCACAGTCAGACTACGTGTGTGTCGAGACACCCTGACTCCATCCTGTGGTTTAAATCGAGATCTGAAGACCAGGAGAAATGTCTGTTTGTTAGACAGTCCTTAAGTCAACTGTGTGTTTTCACCCACATTGATTTTTTTTTTTTTTTAGTTGGGGGGGTGGGGGGGCGGGGGTGTCACTGAATTGTTTCATCTTATCTTAGATTCAATTCTGTTAAATTTAGGAGTGTGTAATACAAAGCAAGAGAGCGCTTAGAAATTTTAACCTCCACCACCTTACAGAAGACTTTGTGACTGCCCTCATCGCTCTTTCTGCTTCACTGATAGCTCAAAAATTTGTGGATGTATTTTGAAAACTTTTTATGGACAGATGGTTTTTAAATCAGTAAAGATTTGGCTGAATTTCCAGCCCAGTCTCACGTTTTTTTTTTTTTTCGTGCAGCCGTCACAAAATTATTCAAATTTTCATGACAGGGTTTTTATTAACTCACTATTATTAATCCTTCTCCTACCCCCAACCCTAACCATAACCTCCCCGACCCCACCCCACTTCACTTTTAATTTCGTGCAGCCATCACAGAATGTATTAGAATGAATTTGTGCTGCCGTGATGAAAATGTGGCGCTTTCCATGGCAATATCACAAACCAATAGATTAATGTATATTTCGTGCTGCTGAGTCATGACATGCCGTGAGACTGGGTTTGAATTTCGGTATTGATCTAGAGCTGTGTCATAATGTTTCATTAACATTGTGGCTTTATGAGCTGTGTCAGTTGATGTTTTAGTTGTTTTATTTTACTTTATGGATTTGTTTCATGATGCACTGTTGTTCCTCCGTCTGAGAGAAGGTAATGTCTTCAGCCCTGTTTATCTGTCAGCAGCATATATCAAATAACAATCAATGGACTTAAATTAAATTTGGTGGAATGCTTGGCCTTAGGTCACTGGGTTAATTAGAATGTGAGGTGCTTATTGATCCAGGATCATTTTGATTTCTAGTTATTTGTACTTTTTATGAGCAGCACACCCACCAGCACTTCTTCACAGCTGGGTTTAGTCTGGAATAGTTATTGTACCTGTTTGTTCTGAGCCAGGGTGTTTTTATAAACTTTATATACATAGCACTATGCACCGGTGCATGTTTTTGTTCTTTCCTTGAATATTTAAGCCAAAGGACACTTTGCCTTGCTGACAGTCCCTAAAGCTTTGGTGATCTTATGATACTCATATTCCTGAAAGATCTGAAATATTAGCATTGAAAGTGTGAAACCACATAGAGAGAAACACAAATTGGAACTCTTCCAACAATTTTCTGCTCGTTCTCCCTTGTGCCATGTCACATTGCATTATGGGTAATGACAAAACAAAGAATTGTAACACATTTGTGCCATTGACTGAGGTGTGCTCTCCAATGAGTTGCTGTCTAGTAAATCTTAACATGCCTTTGTTTTTTTGTTTGTTTTTTAACCCATCATGTACAACAAGGATATAGATTCATTCATCTTTGTCTATCAGCAGGATATTTCACACAGTTACAAACAGATATCACATTGGGCACATTAGACCACGGGCATCCATGTGTGTTTCTAAGGTGGAAGTATTGTATGGATGACCCTCTTAATTTTAGCACTTTTTTCAGATGTCTCATTTGCATTTCGAACTCTACAATATCTGCTTTTCTTATTGCTGACAGCTGAAGTAAACACAAAATTAACTGTGCCCCTACCGTGCAGCTGGTAAATGGACTACAGTTCTATGGTGCTTTTCCATCTGAAGCAGACGCTCAGACACACACACACACACTGACGTGAGTATGCTGCCATGCAAAGTGCTCATCTGCATACCAAGAGCAACTTGAGGATTAAAGCCCACGCCTAAAGGAATTTAGTGTTTTCCTTATCTGACTGGGAATCAAACCGAAGCTGCGGATCCTTTGGTGTGGAGCCCACTGGAGATGGTCACGATGATAAAATCTGTGATGCTGTGATAACATTTTATCATGTCTCTGGTTGGTTGTCTGTTTGCCGGACGGAAACACACCCACTCACTCACTCATCTTCAACCGCTTAGTCCAATTAAGGGTCGCAGGAGGGTGAAGCGCGAGGCAGGTTACACCCTGGACAGCACGTCAGTCTGTCACAGGGTCACAGGCCACAAACAGACACATTCATACCCACTCACATATCTATGGACAATTTAAAGATCAGAATCCACCTAATTCGTATGTCTTTGGATGTGGGAGGAAACTGGAGGAAATCCACACAAACATGGGGAGAACATGCAAACTCCACACAGAAAGGCCACAGGCAGGAATTGAACCCATGACCTTCCCGCTGTGAGGCAACAGTGGTAACCACTAATCCACCGTGCTGCCCTGCCGGATGGAAACATTGTTTTAAAAATGCGAATCCAGTAAATTTCAGTGATCCTGATGTGTCTAATTTTAATAGCAAGTGAACCTGCACATTTCCTTCAGCAGAAGCTTTGAGAACGCAACGTTGTTGTTTTTTTTTCTATTTATTTATCAAGGGACAGCACATGTTAAAAAAGACAATGTACAGAGACACATCCATAACACACAGAATTATAGCCCAAGCTAATTTCCATCCTTAGTCCCCGTATGGGCACATGGCCTGAGATAAAACATGGGACAAGACATCCATAGTCACCCCATCTCTCTCTTTTAAGCCCAGGTTACACATAGACGGTTTTGTCAGCGAGTAGTACGTAGACCGAAGTTTGCGGTAGTTCCGGCTGTTTTCGCGGTAGAAAGGGGCAGAGCGCGCGCACGTAAAAAAAAAAAAAGAAAGAAAAAAAGAACCTCCGCTCCCCGCTGCTGTTTGCTGCGGGGCTGCTCCTTGCTCTTTCCCCCAAAAACTCTGTCATAATTGTGTTTAGAAGCCAGTCACCATTTGCTTTATTATACATCTGTGTAGTTAATTAATAAAATATTCTCTACAGACGATTCGCTCGCGCGCACGTTAAAAAAAAGAAAGAAAAAAAGAAACTCCGCTCCCTGCTGCTGTTTGCTGCGGGGCTGCTCCTCCGCTCTTTCCCCAAAAAAACTCTTGTCATAATTGTGTTTAGAAGCCAGTCACCATTTGCTTTATTATACAGCTGTGTAGCTAATAAGGAAAATAATCTCCAGGACGATTCGCGCGCGCACGCACATAAAATAAAAATAAAAAGAAACTCCGCTCCACGCTGCTGTGGTGCTGCTGCTCGCTCCAAAAACTCTTGTCATGATTGTAAAATAAAGGACAAAAGAGACATAAGTCCTGCTCACAGGCTGCTACCAGATACAGGACATGTTCACATCTTCAAACTCCAGACATCTCCACGTCACTACATATTCAGTCCCTGATTGGTCATCGCAGCGCGACGAGAACTGCGGCACTACAGGAAGCGGCAGGCTGAAACGGCGATTTAAAAATATCAAACGCCGTTGTTCGCGTTGTCGCTGTCGTCACGGGAGGTCTCCGGGAGCGATCCCGGAATTATTTGACATGTTGAATAATTTTTTCGACGATTCCCGGTAAAGCCGGAACTAAGCCACGCCCCCTAGTGCCGGCGTTAACAACGGCGTGTGATCCTTAAGATGGCCAAAAACTCTTCCGGGACGCTTCCGGGAGCTCTTACCGTCTGCGTGTAAACGGCGCTTTACACTCCAGGCACACACACCCAGCAACACACTCCAAACCCACACACACAGATGGACAAATAGACAAATAGTATTAAAAAGGTTAGGGCAAGTCCTCACTCTCATTTCATTCAAATTGGTTAAACACATCCTCACTGTCATTCATTCAAAACAACAGTATTTACACACTATTTACAAGGTGCAGGTATAAATACAGTCGCAGGTCCCCGGCTTATGTGCAAAAAGCTTTGTTTAGAATTAACAATGATATAATTGCAAAATGCCCGGCCTGTGTGCAAAAAGGCTCAGTTCAGTTCATTTAGATCTAAAATAATTATGATCACAGATACCCAGCTTGTGTGTTTGTTACATTTCAGGGTCCATCTGTCATTAGATGAACTCACAGTGGGGGCTAAAGCTCCTCTGTGGTCAAGTCCAGACCAGAAAAGAGTAAAACTCCAACATCTGTGAGGTCATGCTTGTGTCTCAAGGCCTGATGGAGAAAAAACCCTTTATGAAGCTTCTTCATTGCTAAAGCACGCAGCCCACATAAAGTACCACAGTCTGAACCAGCCTGCTTAGACAGGAAAGCTGAGATGCTGAACCAGCAGCATCAGGACGTGTCCAGGATGGTTACGTCCTCTCCCTCCGTGGTTCAGATTCTCCCCATAAACATTCATAATGAGCAACTACTCGTCCAACTCAAATATTCACCCTGAAACCAAACCAAACATCCCAAAGGATAAAAATGTACACCATTTACACTAGGCACGTCAAAAATAAATGGTTTTAATTAGGAAAAATCTAAGACATTTGCCTTTTAGCTTCATTATGATGTCTTTACATATAGGTGAAATGAATTAAAATCATCATAAAAGAGGTTAGCAGAACTATAAACAGCAGCTCACCTTTTTGGTGGTTCTGTCATATTAAAAGACTGTGTGAAATATATTCCATTAAGTCATTTAAAGAGCTGCGTTACCAATCAGACGTGCAGAACTGGATTTATCATAAATTTTATTTGACTTGATTATCCACAGGGGTAATTTATCCAGTAAGTTGTGGACCAAACTTTGCACCACTGGTGTTGCTGCAGGTAAACCCCATCATAAATCCTCAGCTTGTGGGTGAGCATGAAAACAAAAAAAGAATGCCAAAGACGCTCAGAGTTTCTGTGAACTGTGTCTGTTTTCAGGTCTGCCAGGAGAGAAGGGAGACAAGGGAAGTCCAGGGGTTGGAACTCAGGGGCCTCAAGGGCCCCCAGGTAACACAACACAAGAATACCTAAACCGCTTAAAAAAGATCTGCAAAACACAGTTGACACCAAAAATCAAGATCACAGCCATAAACCAGTTTGCAATACCAGTGGTGACCTATGGGTTTGGCATAGTTGACTGGCCACAGCGTGAGCTTAATAAGTTGGACACAAAAACCAGGAAGATGCTCACCCTCCACAAAGTCACATACAGAAATCAGTGCATGGACAGAATATATCTCCCTCGCAGAGAAGGTGGTCTGGGTCTCACTGAAATCAACCAGGCCTACAGAGCATCGATAATAAGTATTGGACAGTACTTAAAGAGCTCTGAAGAAGAAATCGTAAAAAGGGTCGCACAACACCACGAGGACTTAACCGAACGGACCTCGATCACTAAACTGGCAAAAAACTTTGGCGGAGAACTTCTACAAGAGAAAAAAAAAGCAACAGTCTCATGCCTGCAACGAAACTTGCAAGACAGACCAGAGAACAATACCGCAAAAGAGAAGGAAAACATCGAGTGGAAAGATGGAAACAGCACAAAAGAGCCGGACGATTCCAAGAACTCGAAAAGGAATACACTGACTAAGTTGGATCAATGCAGTGGCTAAAAAATGGTGAACTCGGGTTTGATGGAGAAAAAATTCTGATTGGAGCACAAAATCAGGGACTTCTAACAAATGGCTTCAAAAAAATGGCAGGGATCTCACAAAATGATAAATGCCGATTCTGTCATACAGTTGTTGAGAGTGTAAACCATCTAACTTCAGCATGCCAGATCCTCATGGCAGGACATTTTACATCCAGACACAACAAGATCTGTCAATATCTCCACTGGAAGGTATGCAAGGAACTGAAGATGGAAGTCAAAGAACATGTATGGGAGCATGAGCCAGCACCAGTCTCATCCAACGGAAAAGTAACTGTCTTCTACGACAAAGAGATCCCAGCAGGAAGACACATCGAAGGAGGTGCAATCAAACCTGATATTGTCATCTGGAACAAGCAAGAGAAAAAAGCCAAAATCATCGATGTGACAGTCCCCAATGACTACGGCCTGAATCGAGCGGAAAGGGGAAAGATCTCGAAATACCAAGACCTGAAAAATGACCTACGAACAACATAGTCATTGAAAGACATCGATATCATCCCAGTTGTGGGTGGGAGCAACAGGCCTGATGAAGAAGAACCTGAAGAAATACCTTGAGGCAATCCCCGGTCACCCAAGTGTGCATGAGGTGCAGTTGTCTGCAATTAAGGGAACGATCACCATCTTGAAGAGAGCCCTCGGATACAATGCCCGATCTGGTTAGGATAACTATATAGCCAAGGATGCAACTTTAGACCCCAGGTTTTGGGCCCATTGCATTCTCTTAAAAAAACATCAAAGATAAATGAAAAAACAAAAGACAGAAGTTCACCAACAAACTTAACAAAAAGATTCTTTTTTTTCTGTCAATACCGTTAGGCTGACATAACATTGTAAGTTTATTATATTATAATAAACTATAGTCATTTTTACATGATTCATTTAATGGACATTTCTTGATGAGTGTCTTCACATAGCATAACTTTGGTGCGTTTCCTATTTATAAATCTGAAAGTGTTTCAGATATTGGATCTGTACAGTTGAAAAGCACAGAGGCTGAATGCCGTTTGGATTTCTCTCTCCTGAAGCTCTAATAAAAGTGATCTGCTGTTATTGGAGCGTGAATATAATTCAGTGTATTGATTTTTCTCTGCGCCGTGAAGTTGAGCTTTGCGTTATGAAAATATGTCACTGTTGGGATTTTCAGTTTACTCTTGTGCAATCAATACCCCCAAGAACAAGCTGACAAAACTCCCAGGAAACTTTCAATGTTCTAATATCTTTACAAACAAAAAAAAAACCTCCCAAGAATGTCAGTGAAAGAGAAAGAAAAAAAAAAAAGTTTTTCCCTTTATCTTCCCTGCTTTTCTGAGTTGGCAAATCAAAACAGGTCTAAATATTGATTCCATATTTCCACTGAGTGTTAAAGTGAGTCCTGATGGGCAGTTTCTCTTAAGTAAACACAAAGCACAATCCTCTGGCTAATTTCCAGCTAAGCGTTATTCCTGCGCCTGTTATTGCTTCGCTATGCACTCCATCCAGACATGACACAACCGAGGATTTCCTGTCCCGTAATTGGCTGTTGTGTTGTTACAGCAGAGGAGGATTTAGCAAAGACTGAGGAGGTGATAGCATCGTGATAGGATGTACCCTGTATTCTGTTTATTTTTGTTAGCTCTCCTTCTAGCCATACATTCATTTGTTGATCATGTAATTGTGAATTTGTGAAGTTGCTGATCTTTGACTTTGACAACATCCTCAGGTTTGCCAGGTGAAGGATTGCCAGGGACTCAAGGGCCACCTGGTCGGCCTGGAAGCCCAGGGACACCTGGGAGACCGGGTAGTACAGGTACCACAGGACCACCTGGCCCACCTGGCTACTGTGATCAGAACTCCTGTCTGGGTTATAACGTTGGAGGTAAATATCAGCTTGTTTCATCAAATTTCCAGTGTCTAAAAATCTTTGTACACCACCATCTTTGTCTAATAGTCAGGTTTTTATGTAATGTTTTTGGAATTTTGTAAGGTTTGCAAAAGTATAAATTTTTGAAATCAGAAAATAGATTATTCCATTTTCTAGGAAGCCACCATAGATGCCATCTTGGATTTATACAAAGGGTGGCTAAAAATTATTTTTTCAATATCTTGGCTTCAAGAAGACATAGGATATTGATTCCAGTGGCTAAATACACTTTGTTTTAGGGCCAGGGAATCTAACGGTGCAAATTACTAAAAAATGTATACGTGGGCAAATGTTGGGAAAGTGTAGGAACACGGACCCACAACAGGGGGCGCAAATGAACGGACAATGGAGGAAGTCAAATAACAATGCTTTACTGTTGTGAAACACGCACAACAAACACAACCGATTACAATGTCAAAGAATAAGCCGAATTCCAACGGTGTCGTGTGGGCAGGCTCGAAGATAGGAGACGTCTGTCTAAGTCGAACCGGAACCACCCGATTTCCTCCGCCACCGAACCCCGGGAATACTGGAGCCGCCAAGTCCCGAACTCCCAGGTGGCCACTGCCTCCGCTTGTCGGATCCGGTACTGCTGGCGAGGAACAGAAACAGTCAGATGTGGGTGCGTCTGCACCCAGCAACACGTAGGGTGGAAACACCACCTCCACCTCTCGTCAGAAAAATACTGTAGTGTAGGAATGTGAGTACTTATCCAAAAAAGTCCAATACAGTCTCCAGCTGTCCTACACACAAGCAACAAAGTATTATTGTCAAGACGATAACACAATTGGCTGAGTACGTTACCTCCTTGGTAGAGCGATATCTCGGCAGAGAAGTGGAGATGGCGTCTTGCAGATATACCGCGGCGGATCAGAAGATTGGTAACAGCTGTCGTAGGTGACAGCTGTCACCCCGGCTGCTCCTGTGAGATGGCAGCGCCCTCTGGTGCCTGGAGCCCGCACTCCAGGCAAGGTGCCCTCTGGTGGTGGTGGGCCAGCAGTACCTCCTCTTCAGCGGCCCACACAACAGGACCCCCCCCTCAACGGGCGCCTCCTGGCGCCCGACCAGGCTTGTCCGGGTGGCGGCGGTAGAAATCGGCCAGGAGGGCCGGATCCAGGATGAAGCTCCTCTTCACCCAGGAGCGTTCTTCGGGGCCGTACCCCTCCCAGTCCACCAAATACTGGAAGCCCCGGCCCATCCTTCGGACATCTAAGAGCCGGCGCACAGTCCAAGCCGGCTCGCCATCAATGATCCGGGCAGGAGGTGGTGCCGGACCCGGAGTACAGAGGGGTGAGGTGTGATGGGGCTTAATCCGGGACACGTGGAAAACGGGATGGATCCGCGGTGAGGCTTCAGCTTCCGGCCTCACTGATGACCTTGAGGATTTTAAACGGACCGATATACCGTTCCTGCAATTTAGGGGAGTCCACTTGGAGGGGAATGTCCTTAGTAGACAACCACACTTCCTGCCCTGGCCGATACGTAGGGGCCGGGGTCCGCCGACGGTCTGCATGGGCCTTCGTCCTCATCCGGGCCCGCAGCAAGGCAGAACGGGCAGCACGCCACACCTGACGGCACTTCCGTAGGTGGGCCTGGACCGAGGGCACACCGACCTCTCCCTCAACCACCGGAAACAAAGGAGGCTGGTACCCCAGACACACCTCGAAAGGGGAGAGGCCGGTGGCTGACGACACCTGGCTGTTATGGGCATACTCGATCCAGGCCAGATGGGTACTCCAGGCCGCCGGGTGCGCGGCTGTCACGCAACGCAGGGCCTGCTCCACTTCCTGATTGGCCCGTTCCGCCTGCCCGTTGGTCTGGGGATGGTACCCGGATGAGAGACTTACCGTGGCCCCCAGTTCCCGGCAGAAGCTCCTCCAGACTTGCGAGGAGAACTGGGGACCACGATCGGAGACGATGTCTGTTGGGATCCCATGCAGCCGGACGACGTGGTGGACCAGGAGGTCCGCTGTCTCCTGGGCCGTCGGGAGCTTCGGGAGGGCCACGAAGTGGGCCACCTTGGAGAAACAGTCCACTATCGTGAGGATGGTGGTGTTGCCCTGGGACGGCGGGAGGCCCGTGACAAAATCCAGGCCGATGTGGGACCAATGGCGATGGGGCACGGGCAGCGGCTGGAGCAGTCCCGAAGCCCTGCGATGGTCAGCCTTGCCCCTGGCACAGGTGGTGCAGGCCTGGATATAATCCCGGACGTCGGCTTCTAGGGACGCCCACCAGAAACGCTGCCGGACAACTGCCACGGTCCTTCGCACCCCTGGATGACAGGAGAGCCTAGAGCCGTGACAGAAGTCCAGGACTGCAGCCCTAGCCTCTGGTGGGACGTAGAGTCTGTTCTTCGGCCCAGTTCCGGGGTCCGGGCTTCGTGCCAGGGCCTCCCGGACGGTTCTCTCTACGTCCCAGGTGAGGGTGGCCACGATAGTGGACTCCGGGATGATGGGATCCGGTGGATCCGACAACTCCGTCTTGACTTCATCTTCATGTACCCGGGACAATGCATCCGATTTCTGGTTCTTGGTCCCGGGACGGTAGGTGATCCGGAAGTCAAAGCGGCCGAAGAACAGTGACCAGCGGGCTTGCCTGGGGTTCAGCCGCTTGGCGGTCCTGATATACTCCAGGTTCCGGTGGTCAGTGAAAACCGTGAATGGCACGGACGTTCCCTCCAAGAGATGTCTCCACTCTTCAAGAGCCTCTTTCACCGCAAGGAGCTCTCGATTGCCGACGTCATAATTCCGTTCGGCCAGGGTCAACCTGCGGGAAAAATAGGCACACGGGTGAAGGACCTTATCGGTCTTCCCGCTCTGGGAAAGCACAGCTCCTATCCCTGAGTCCGAGGCGTCCACTTCAACCACTAACTGGCGACTAGGATCGGGCTGCACCAGAACGGGTGCAGACGAGAAGCGCCGTTTCAACTCCTTGAACGCGGCATCGCAACGATCCGACCAGGTGAAGGGGACTTTTGGTGAGGTCAGGGCTGTCAGGGGGCTAACTACCTGACTGTAGCCCTTAATGAACCTCCTGTAAAAATTAGCAAAGCCGAGGAACTGTTGCAGCTTCCTACGGCTAGTGGGTTGGGGCCAGTCTCTCACCGCCGCAACCTTGGCCGGATCAGGAGCGACGGAGTTAGGGGAGATGATAAACCCCAGGAAGGACAAAGAAGTGCGGTGGAACTCGCACTTCTCGCCCTTCACAAACAGCCGGTTCTCCAACAACCGCTGCAGGACCTGACGTACATGTCGGACATGGGTCTCAGGATCCGGAGAAAAGATGAGTATATCGTCCAGATATACGAAGACAAATCGGTGCAGGAAATCCCGCAAGACATCATTAACCAATGCTTGGAACGTCGCGGGGGCGTTTGTAAGACCGAACGGCATGACCAGGTACTCAAAGTGACCTAAGGGGGTGTTAAATGCCGTCTTCCACTCGTCTCCCTTCCGGATCCGAACCAGGTGATACGCATTTCTAAGATCGAGCTTGGTGAACATTTTGGCTCCATGCAGGGGCGTGAACACAGAATCCAACAAGGGCAAGGGGTATCGGTTACGAACCGTGATCTCGTTCAGCCCCCTGTAATCAATGCATGGACGTAGCCTGCCATCCTTTTTACCCACAAAAAAGAAACCTGCACCCATCAGGGAGGTGGAATTCCGGATCAACCCGGCAGCTAGAGAGTCCCGGATGTAGGTCTCCATTGATTCGCGCTCAGGTCGTGAGAGGTTGTACAGCCTGCTGGACGGGAACTCAACGCCTGGAACCAAATCAATGGCACAATCGTACGGACGGTGGGGGGGAAGGGTGAGCGCCAGATCCTTGCTGAACACGTCCACAAGGTCATGGTACTCCACCGGCACCATCCCTAGATTGGGCGGGACTCTGACCTCCTCCTTAGCCTGGGAACCGGGAGGAACCGAGGAACCTAAACATACCCGATGGCAGGTCTCGCTCCACTGAACCACTACCCCGGACGGCCAATCGATCCGGGGATTGTGTTTTAACATCCAGGGGAACCCTAGAATCACGCGGGAGGTGGCAGGAGTCACAAAAAACTCGATCACCTCCCGGTGATTCCCTGACACCACCAGAGTTACTGGTGGTGTCTTATGTGTGATAGGAGGGAGTAGGGAGCCATCTAGTGCCCGTACCTGCACAGGAGAGGTAAGCGCCACCAGAGGGAGCCCTATCTCCCTTGCCCATTTACTGTCTAACAGATTCCCTTCAGAGCCCGTGTCCACCAGTGCTGGGGCCTTCAGGGTTGAATCCTCATAAAGGATTGTAACTGGGAGTCGTGTGGCAATATGGGTGTGTCCCACGTGAATGTCTCGGCCCACCCCTAGCCCAGTTTCTAGGGGCGGGCGTTGGTGTTTAACCGCTCGGGGCAGTCTCTAACCTGATGCTCTGTCGAGCCACAAACAAAACACGCTCCGTGGACCAGCCTCCTCTGTCTATCTGGTGCCCTAAATGTGGCCCTGCTCGTGTCCATAGCTTCGTCAGCAGGGGGAGCTGTAACCCCACGGAGAGTAGGGGCCGTGGAGCGTGGGGAGGGCGGGACACGGTCGGAACCGGAAGGGAGAGGGACGGCGCGTGCCCGGCCACGCCCTTCGTCTCGTTCCCGACGGCGTTCTTCTATCCGATTGTCTAATCGAATAACGAGATCAATAAGCCCATCTAAATCCCGCGGTTCGTCCTTTGCCACCAGGTGCTCCTTGAGGACCAACGACAGTCCGTTTACAAAGGCGGCGCGGAGGGCAGTGCTATTCCAGCCGGACCTCGCAGCCGCGATGCGGAAGTCGACTGCATAGGCAGCTGCGCTCCGGCGCCCCTGTCTCATTGACAGCAGCACGGCTGAAGCGGTCTCTCCTCTATTTGGGTGATCGAACACTGTTCTGAACTCCCTCACAAACCCATCATATGTCTGAAGGAGCCGTGAATTTTGCTCCCAGAGCGCTGTAGCCCAAGCGCGTGCCTCACCGCGAAGCAGATTTATCACATAAGCTATTTTGCTAGCATCAGTCGCGTACATGACGGGACGCTGTGCGAAGACGAGCGAACACTGCATAAGGAAGTCCGCGCACGTCTCCACACAGCCTCCGTACGGCTCTGGAGGGCTTATGTATGCTTCCGGGGAAGGTGGGAGGGGTCGTTGAACGACCTGTGGAACGTCACTGTTACGCACAGGGTCGACAGGAGGGAGAGCCGCAGCGGCGCCCTGAGGGCGCGCTTCCACCTGCGCGGCGAGAGCCTCCACCCTGCGGTTCAGGAGGACGTTCTGCTCAGTCATTAAATCCAACCGAGCCGTGAAAGCGGTGAGGATCCGCTGCAACTCACCGATCACCCCTCCTGCGGACACCTGTGCACCCTGGTCTTCCATTGGCTGTTCAACAGCCGGTTGACGCCCCTCGGGATCCATGACGTTGGCCGAGATATCCTGTTGGGAAAGTGTAGGAACACGGACCCACAACAGGGGGCACAAATGAACGGACAATGGAGGAAGTCAAATAACAATGCTTTACTGTTGTGAAACACGCACAACAAACACAACCGATTACAATGTCAAAGAATAAGCCGAATTCCAACGGTGTCGTGTGGGCAGGCTCGAAGATAGGAGACGTCTGTCTAAGTCGAACCAGAACCACCCGATTTCCTCCGCCACCGAACCCCGGGAATACTGGAGCCGCCAAGTCCCGAACTCCCAGGTGGCCACTGCCTCCGCTTGTCAGATCCGGTACTGCTGGCGAGGAACAGAAACAGTCAGATGTGGGTGCGTCTGCACCCAGCAACACGTAGGGTGGAAACACCACCTCCACCTCTCGTCAGAAAAATACTGTAGTGTAGGAATGTGAGTACTTATCCAAAAAAGTCCAATACAGTCTCCAGCTGTCCTACACACAAGCAACAAAGTATTATTGTCAAGACGATAACACAATTGGCTGAGTACGTTACCTCCTTGGTAGAGCGATATCTCGGCAGAGAAGTGGAGATGACGTCTTGCAGATATACCGCGGCGGATCAGAAGATTGGTAACAGCTGTCGTAGGTGACAGCTGTCACCCCGGCTGCTCCTGTGAGATGGCAGCACCCTCTGGTGCCTGGAGCCCGCACTCCAGGCAAGGTGCCCTCTGGTGGTGGTGGGCCAGCAGTACCTCCTCTTCAGCGGCCCACACAACAGGCAAAGTCATTTTTATGAGAGGCCATCTTGGATTTTAATTAACGCCATTGGATTCCTTGGGTATTCAAATATATATTTAGTTGAAAAATAGTCATGAGCTATTTCAATCATCCAAATGTAAGATACAGTAGCCAACACAAAGAGTTGCCATCTTCCAAACGGATGTAGTATAAAACAAAATTCTTGACACAAGATGCAGTAGTGAGGGGCTACACCCACTGTGAGCGGGTCACAATCACACCACTGTGCGATCATACAGTACCATAGACAGGCCGCTGGATGCTATCGCATTAGCTCACCTCACTGTGTAACCTAATCCATTTTTAGAAAAGAAAACACTGCTCAGAAAAGGAAATGGCACTTGAAGAGTGCAACACCCTCATTTTTACATGTCTGACATATTCATGTAAATTCATTCTATGTGAGTTATATTTTGTTTTGTTTTGTGTCACCTTGATATTTGATCATGTCCAAAATTTAACTGCTTTATTCTCTGACACACAACCTTTCCACCTTGATTAATTCATATTACACTTATGACCTTGACTTTGACATGTCAAGATCACCCAAGGTCAAAGGTCAAGTGATCATTAGAAAACACATTTTTCAGATTAGTCTTTAATAGAAACTATAAGCATATCTTTAAAGAATTCCTCAGATTAAGCCTGGGCCTGTGACCTTGGTTTTTAATCAGTTTTTCTCAGAATCAAATCGTTTTGTCACCAGATGACCTCAGTCATTCCACCAGGTTTGGTCTAAATTGGATCAAAACTTTAGTTCACACACAGATGGACAGACACAAAGGAGTGAAAACAATAATGCCTCAACTAGCGATACAAGCATTTTGACTGGATTGTCTTTCTAATGACAATCAAAACACTAAATAATCACAATTTCTGAAAACGTTCTCTACTTCTTGCTCTTTCTAGCTGAGTTCTATTCTGTCATTTCCTACTTTTAAAGTTCAGTTCGCCCACTTTTGTTGGCAGCACATCTGTCAAACATTGAGTCAATTCAGACATTTGGCTGTTATTTTTTTATTTGCTAATTTATTGACACAAGAAACCATGCTCAATCTTTCCATTGTTAAATAAAAAACATTTTTATAAAACAGTGAAATGTTCTTTTCTGTGTGATAGCAGGCTCAATGGCTGTTATTGTTGTCATAAACCTTTCATATAATTCGAGAGCGAGACGCATTTTATAGTTGTTCCACTGTGACGTTTATACATTCCTGTCCACACAGATGGATAAAGACTAACTGTGTCTCTGACCCAGGCTAGTTAAGAACTAATAAAGAAACAATTCCATCCACGAATGCAAAGCGACAAGCCGAACCAGCGAGGTTTGTTGTGGCAAAGACGCTACACCTTCTACCACCTTCTGTTGTCTTCATGAAACATCATCTGTTAGAATTAACTGATGGATGAGACGTTACATCACCCATCAAGCCAAGTTTGTTTAAGACAAATGGCTTCCAAGTCACAATGTTGTTTTTTTGTTTTATTTTATGGCTCAGCTGAGTTTTGCCTCTGCTGAATGGTGCACTGATTGCTTGTGTATGAAATGTGACCCGCTGACAACTTAAAAAGGAAATTGCAGTAACAGATACCTGGACTTATTACAGCAGCCAATTTTTTTTGCCCTTAAAAGAATATTCCACTGAATACTTCACAGCTGAGTAGTGACTCCTTAATCCGTGTAAGTCAAGTTTTTTTTTCTACATAATGCTAAACTAAGACAGATAAATGAAGGAAAAACAATTCAATCTCATGGCTTTGTTTTATTAATTTTATTTATTATATAAGTCTTCTAAAAACATTAATACAAATTTATATGACCCTGGGCATAAAGTTTCACTTTTATACAGTTTTTGTCAAGCTATCATGTTTTTTGAGACTCTCCCCCCAAGTAGCCACAATTGGAATATAAACATGCGCAACATTAAGCTTGTCTGAGGGCTTACTGAAGTGACCTTGTGTACCAACTGCCACCTTGATAGACAAAATCTTTCTCAAGATATCGCAAAAATAGAAGTTCAGTTGGCCCCCCTAGTGGCTGCAGTTAGAATCAGTTATCGAAACACTCTAGTCCTGGAGTAGATCTTGCAATGCATGTTCCTGTGAGCACACACCTATAAACTGAGACTTTGTATTATTTTAATTGTTGGAAATCTGTATTTGTACTTTCTTAGGGAAATACAGATTTGACCATTTCTCTTTCATGCAACTTTTTTGTTTTCCGTGTTTGTTTGCTTTAAACTTTCAAACTATGACAGGACATTTCAAAGATGGTTTGAAAGTTTTTAACTGCTGGTGTCGCTGGGTTTCTGCTCCTGATCTGATCTGCTGACTCTTCTTCCTCCCTGTCTTCCCCTCCCTCCCTCCATCTTCTCCTTTCTGACTCAAGTTCAACAGGACTATGGGAATGATTATTGAGGCATTTTCTCCGAGCGCTCCTCCTCTTGTGCTGACGTCCTTGTTCAAAAAAAAATTACACACTCGAGGAAACTAAAACCTTTGATAATTCCCTCAAGGTATCCATATTTCTTGGAATGGATAATGCCTCCTGACCCCGGTGTTTGACCTCTGACCCCTGCAGCAGGGTACTTTTCTTGCAACCTGTTCTTGAATTTTGCAAGACATTGCAAACCTACCTGGAATATTTTAAGGCAACTACAGCAACACACTGAGCACTAAGTCATGTGGCATCAGAACACAAGAAGTTATTTCTGTCATCCTGTCACCGATCCTTTTAGAAAACAGCGTGGATTAAATCCCAGTCTTTATGTTGCATGTTGACTGCTCATTAATAACAGACCCCCCCCCCCCTTTTGTTTGCCTTTGATCGAATTCATCATGTTTTCCGCATAAATTTCATTACCAGTGCAAAAAATTAAAGTCCACTGAGCTGAAGTGGCGTTTGTAAACGGATACTCGAGATCAGGATTTTGCTGCAGCAGCCTCTGCATTGCTCCAGTCTCATTTTTCAAAGCTTGATGAATCAGCTAAATGGAGGTGAATTGCTTTGATGCTGACTGGCTGCATTCATTACTGAACTCTATGGGAAAATCTAAATTTCACCCCATAATGTGACCCAGATGAGATCTTTTCTGATCAGATCCGGGCTCTAATGGGGCATTTTGCTGAACTTCATTAACCACTTTCCTCACCAACTCTGTGCACGTGACACTAAGTTTGCATGTGAATACCTTTAAACAGCTCACTTTAAATTAAAATTCAGTCTTTTGCTTTTGTAGTTAAAAACCCTCATTGGATCCCAACTGGGGAATTTTCTACACCACCTTCTTATCAATAACAGTTTTGATTCAGTGTCATGAGCTAAGTCCTGTTTTGCTAGGACAGTTCTGCTCATGGTGGTGGTTTTGTTTGCTGTCATGTTCCAAAAACACCCAAACTGACCCCAAATATTCCCACACCAGTCCAACTGCTTCCTCACGGCGGCAGCTACGATTCCTACGCCTCTGCTGCAGAGGCTTACGACAACCAACAAGGAGCAGCTGAGGAGGGAGAAGAAGAGCAAGACCCTTATTACCGTGGTTTCCCCCCTCAGTACCACCCGCAACAGCCCTCCCACGGTTACCATGGCTATCGCTCAAGTCCCGCCCACTCCGAGGATGTGGAGCTGAGGTCACCGGGTGTCCTCAGGAGACTTTCACATGATGTCATTGGAAGAGAGCGCAGAAAAGTCATCACATAAGAGAAACCAGGAGGAGGACTTTAGCGGAAGGATGGACTCACCTCAAGTGCTTGCACGCCACTACGTACAAACCCTTACATGTTCTGATACACAAACATGGAAATGAGGCACTGATGTGGACATTAACATTGTCCAAATGGAAAAACTGGGCCTCCCTTCCCGAACTCCCTCTGAAACTGGTGAGAGCGCCCCCTACCTGCGAATCCTAATGTAAATACAGTGGACTCTTGCTCAATATCTCTGTAAGAGAGGGTCCGAAAAGTGCCTGATATATGTTAGCATTGTCCAGTGGTGATGTAAATGTAAAAGCGTTTTTTCCATCCACCTGATTTCAGGACTAAATATTGGGTTTGTGTGAAGCTGCATGTCTCATTTGAGCCAGTCAGTGACAGCATATGAACGTGCATCTTGTTTTCATTGCAACTTGCTCGATTATTTTAAAATTCACGTCATTGAAGATGATGAGACGGCAATGTTTGTACAGGCTGCTTTTATAGTGATGACTCACGTTTCCTTCACTTCTATTCTGTTTTTGTGTGAAATGTTTTTTAAGAGATTTATTCATACATTGTTTTATCACATTTGTTTTGTTTTTAAATTGGCTGAATTTAAATTATTCTTGGATTGGACTCGACCACCCTCAAAATTCTACTGCAGCAGATCCTTCCAGTTTTAATTTGCACTACAGACAAAAAAGTCAAAATGAATAATGTTAGTATTTGTATTTGAAAAGAAAAATATATTTAGAAATAGTATTTTGTCATACATATGAGGGCTTCTTTTCCCAAAAGCATTTTGAAGTCAGGATGAGATGATTATAATTTGGTCATAAGTCTCTTTTGGGAAGTCGAGCTCATGGAGACAGAGAGAGAGAAAAAACTGCGCTGTTTTTCATGAATATAAAAGCCAAACTCTTGTTGTTTTCACTTGTGTTACTATGCCATTTATTTTTATGGAAGTCAGGACTGTTCACTGTGGAAGGTGTTTAAACATTTGTTGACCTCTACCCTCAACTGGGACAAGACCTGGATCCAATTATTTATAATACTTTGTCTTTGTTTTTTGTCTGCGATACCACCAAGGACTTACCCACAAGGACATTCTGCAGTACCGTCTCATGAAACAAAACTCAGCTGTTGCTACGAGTGGATTGTGGTCTATTTGTAATTCAAACAGTTTGCTTAACTTGCTCATGGGAAGCCACAGTACTGCATATGTTCTCCTTCTCTGCTGTACAGAGTGGATCTGGGCTCCCATTTCCCAAAACGTCTTAAAGCAGCATGATAGAATTTACATCGACATCTAGTGGTAAGGTTTCAGATTGCAACCCATCCAAGTAACCGGTAACTGTTCTCATAAAAAGGATGCAGCTCCGATCATGAGGCAGAATCCATGTTGTTGACATAAGGTGCATGTTTATGCTCGCTCCCGATTGGAGCTATCGAGGTTTGTGTGGCTAACAACTTGAACTCAGGTGTTACTCCTCTGTTACAAATTCTCATAGGTTTATAATACGCATTAGGATTAGTGGTGTCTCATTCACTAACCATGTGTGCGTTATCACTAACTTCAGCTTTGCAGACATTGCTGCGCCTCTAAGGTTATGAGATGACCCCATGGGACTAATGCCTTTTTGGGCCAAACTTGCTTTTGGAAAATTAGACCCAGATGTGTTTAGCCAATCAAAAGGAAGCACCAGCTGATTGATTTTGTTGACTAGGTTTGGATTGGACAGGCTGAGGACCATCCACTTTTTAAGGTTCCTTAAGCAACCCCAAAACACAATCACGACATTTGAAAAAATGAATAAATACAAAAATAGGCCTCAAAGAAGATATTCAAGATGACCCTTAATACAACCCCTGGCAAAAATGATGGAATCACCGGCCTCGGAGGATGTTCATTCAGTTGTTTAATTTTGTAGAAAAAAAGCAGATCACAGACATGACACAAAACTAAAGTCATTTCAAATGGGAACTTTCTGGCTTTAAGAAACACTATAAGAAATCAGGAAAAAAAAATTGTGGCAGTCAGTAACGGTTACTTTTTTAGACCAAGCAGAGGGAAAAAAATATGGAATCACTCAATTCTGAGGAATAAATTATGGAATCATGAAAAACAAAAGAACGCTCCAACACATCACTAGTATTTTGTTGCACCACCTCTGGCTTTTATAACAGCTTGCAGTCTCTGAGGCATGGACTTAATGAGTGACAAACAGTACTCTTCATCAATCTGGCTCCAACTTTCTCTGATTGCTGTTGCCAGATCAGCTTTGCAGGTTGGAGCCTTGTCATGGACCATTTTCTTCAACTTCCACCAAAGATTTTCAATTGGATTAAGATCCGGACTATTTGCAGGCCATGACATTGACCCTATGTGTCTTTTTGCAAGGAATGTTTTCACAGTTTATGCTCTATGGCAAGATGCATTATCATCTTGAAAAATGATTTCATCATCCCCAAACATCCTTTCAATTGATGAGATAAGAAAAGTGTCCAAAATATCAACGTAAACTTGTGCATTTATTGATGATGTAATGACAGCCATCTCCCCAGTGCCTTTACCTGACATGCAGCCCCATATCATCAATGACTGTGGAAATTTACATGTTCTCTTCAGGCAGTCATCTTTATAAATCTCATTGGAACGGCACCAAACAAAAGTTCCAGCATCATCACCTTGCCCGATGCAGATTCGAGATTCATCACTGAATATGACTTTCATCCAGTCATCCACAGTCCATGATTGCTTTTCCTTAGCCCATTGTAACTTTGTTTTTTTCTGTTTAGGTGTTAATGATGGATTTCGTTTAGCTTTTCTGTATTGAATCCCATTTCCTTTACGCGGTTTCTTACAGTTCGGTCACAGACGTTGACTCCAGTTTCCGCCCATTCGTTCCTCATTTGTTTTGTTGTGCATTTTCGATTTTTGAGACATATTGTTTTAAGTTTTCTGTCTTGACGCTTTGATGTCTTCCTTGGTCTACCAGTATGTTTGCTTTTAACAACCTTCCCATGTTGTTTGTATTTGGTCCAGAGTTTAGACACAGCTGACTGTGAACAACCAACATCTTTTGCAACATTGTGTGATGCTTTACCCTCTTTTAAGAGTTTGATAATACTCTCCTTTGTTTCAATTGACATCTCTCGTGTTGGAGCCATGATTCATGTCGGTCCACTTGGTGCAACAGCTCTCCAAGGTGTGATCACTCCTTTTTAGATGCAGACTAACAAGCAGATCTGATTTGCTGCAAGTGTTAGTTTTGGGGATGAAAATTTACAGGGTGATTCCATAATTTATTCCTCAGAATTGAGTGAGTCCATATTTTTTTCCCTCTGCTTGGTCTTGCCACAATTTTTTTTCTTGATTTCTTATAGTGTTTCTTAAAGCCAGAAAGTTGCCATTTGAAATGACTTTAATTTTGTGTCATGTCTGTGATCTGCTTTTTTCTACAAAATTAAACAACTGAATGAACATCCTCAGAGGCTGGTGATTCCATAATTTTTGCCAGGGGTTGTAGCAACAAACAATAAAATTAATAATAATACACCATATTTTGGTACCCACTTTAGATATCTTGATTATCTCTCTTTTAGGGACAGTTTTTATTTTTTGAGAACATCTGGATTGTGCTCTGGGGTCACGTAAAGGACATGTCGCACTTTATTTAACGTCCCAGTTAGCAACACAACATCAAAGTATTCCTGATTGTAAGTCTATCCACGCAAATCTGTAATAATTAGTGGTCACTGATGTATTTTACTGCTAATTCCTCTCGATCTGAGAGTCAGCAGGTGAATTTCCAGAAAACATCCTACTCTGCATTTCTCGGTGTGTGACGTACATTTTAGAAAAAGCAGAAACATCCCAAAGGCCGACAGACAGCATGACATGAACGTTGATGCTGATGGTCTAGTGGTTAAAGCGTTGGGCTTTGGACCAGAGGATCCTTCATTCAAATCCCAGCCTGATTGAAAAATCACTAAGCATCTAGTAGAAACTGTTTCTAACAGGTCGCATTCATGAGTGATGGTCGTGCACGCATCTTCTCACAGTGGAGAGCGGCTGCTCCTTTTACCATGACTGCATCAAAATTAACAGTTATCACTTAAAAACGAGTCATCATAACAAGACATCACACTTTGGAATTAATCTGTGGGTCTGTTCTTGACGTTAGCTGCTACATTCCATTCAAGTGTGAGCTGGGATGTTTTCCTCAAAGCTACATAAACGCTGTCGGAAACACTCGGAAAAATTAGTACTTTAATTTTCGGCAGTCTCCATAGCTGTTTGTTGCGAATGCCGTATACTTTAAAACCGGTCACCGACGTGCACAAAGTAATCCCGGCGTATCATCGGATGGCCACTAACAGCCTAAATATAAGTTGTTATGATTTCGGTGCGACATGTCCTTTAATGCAGTGCTTCCTAATCCCACTCCTCAGGGACCTTTAACCTGCACATTTTGTCATTTCTCCTTGGTCTGGTAAAACTGATTAGCTGATTCAGGTGAGCACAATCAATGACTCAGCTGTGGGCTGAGTATTTGAGGTAGAAAATGTGCATGTTAAGGAGCTTTGAGGACCAGGATTGAGAAACACTGGTGTAAGGAACCTAAAAATGTCCTACTTGCTTTAGTTCTAGGGTGGGGGTTGGTCCTAGCAGTGCTGCAGGTTCCACTAATCAGGATAAATACTGCAATCTGTTGTATTTAAAAAGTTCCAAGTAGATATTGATCATCTTTTGATTTAACTTCTGGAGCTTCTAGAAAACACACAGCTGCATTTAAGTTCATGAAAGCAGAAAAGCCATTTACAGGTAGCTGACAGATAAAGATAATTTCACCACAGAAAACCTGCTCATCAGTTTAAGAACTGACGTAAAAATGGAAATCTGTCTTTATTTTGTGCGCCACCAGGCTGTTAAAATGTCCGACGTCTTTCTTAACTGGAACTGAGCTGATGTCCATTTCTTTTTCTAAAAACAAACATCTGGTTTGTCAGAGTACAACAGATTGCATCGTTAGAACCCACTGAGTTGGAGTCTTACTTTTGTCACAGCACCACACCCCTTAGCACAACATTTTCTAATTTGTTTGCTTTTATACCCAATAAATCTGTAACAAGTCTACACTGTGGTGTTTTAACTTTTTCACAAGAGGATAGAAAGTCATATAAAAACACTTAACAAAAACATTTTAATTGTTTATTGGACTATTTTACAATTCTCTCAAGAGAACAGATTTACTTTGACAGCAACCAGCGAGAAGGACAAAACAAACTGATTACCTGGCTGTGGTAAAACCAGAGTCCATTTCACTGTGAAACTAAAACCCGTCACAGGGATGATCGGCTCTAACTGAGGTAATTTTGGGGTCCAGATCAGATTATTCCCTGGAATCTATAATCAGCAAAAAACCCACAGAAACATTTTCCCCCGATCCGAGCAGTTCCGCACAGTGAAATCAGTGAAAGTTTGTTCCGTGTCCTTTCAGGCCTGAATGAAGACAAACATCTCAGAAGGAGCTGAATGAATTTTATGGCCTCATCAAATTTGAGGTCAGAATATGAAATACTTTGGTGTACTCATCCTCTGATGTCAGGAGAAGAAAATGACGAGATGTTAACCAGAGCTTTCAACTATATTCAACTTTACCAAGACAGTTTGAGCAATAAACAGACCAGATGTTACTAAACTTGTATATATGCATATATGCATACTCAGCAAAAACACAAATGCATCTGTCATTTTTGCTTTAGCTGAAATAAAATACTTCAGACTTCGTCTATACACATAAAACATTTATTTTCTTCAACTTTTGTTGACAAATTTGTTAAAATTAATGTTAGTGAGCCAATCTAATCCATCCACCTGGCTGGTGTGACATATCAAGATGCTGATAAAACTGTATGATTATTGCACAGGTGTGTCCTGGAGTGGTCACAATAAAAACCCACTTTAAAATGTGCAGTTCATCTTGAAAAAAGAACTTGACTAGGGTGAAGAAGCCAGATGTGGTGGTAACACATGGTGTGGACTTGTGAGACTGGTAGGACATTAGAGGTCTGTTAGTGAAATAAACATTCATACAGTCTAAATGGCGACAGCACTTATCACAGTGAGGGCATCTGGCTATCTCTGGCCAACACGCCAACTAGGAGTGTCAGCATTAGCCAACAGCACACAAGTCGAGTTTGTTAAGGACATTTATTACAATATATGCAGAAATGTATGGCAAAGACACTGAGAGACATTCACCATTATTCGAAGGCAAGAAATATCACATCAAATAACTATGGAACAGCAGTATTAGTTGAGTTCACTAGAAAGGTGAATAAGCTTTCCTTTTTACTGTGGCCAGTCCAAGGCACACCTGTACAACAGCCAAGCTGTTTAATCAGCATCTTGTAATGCCACACCAGCCAGGTGGATGGATGAACTTGCTGATTAAACAGATTTTAACAAATTTGAGAAGTTCAATAGAAATAAGCCCTTTGTGTGCACAGAAGAAATCTAGGATTATTTACTTCAAGGCATGAATAATGAGAATGAAACCAAAAGAGGTGCATTTGTTATTTTTGTAGAGTATGCATGCATAATTGAAGATGCTGTTACACATTTTCAGACGATGATTTCAGCATCACCTCAATATGAAATCTTCAGGTTGACACTCAGCTGTGGTCACACTGGGCATCATTCACAACATCTTGTAGTCTTCCGGCCTGAAGAACAAAGCAAGTATTATATATTTGTATATATTATTTCCTCGGCATAAAAACCCGAGGAAAGATCTGATTATGGAAACACGGGCTGAAAGTGACAGATGTGAAACCAGACAGATCACTGGTGATTCTGAAAAAGACCAGACTTTCCGCCCTCTTTGTATCCCACCCCCTTTAATTTAGAGCAGACTGCACCCGAGAGATTTTAATCGGAGCTTGCCGTATTGCTTTTGATAAAAAGGAGAAAATATTATCACGTGTAATAGCATCGCTATCAACTACAACACTTTGCTTGTTGTTGATTTTCTATGTCTGAGCACTAGTGCACATGCTGCCAAGGAAGCAGGTGGGCTGCACATCCAATAATAATCCTGGGTATCTGCTCCAAGGTTTTCTGAGAGAATATTAACTGTTTAATAAAAGGGTAACGATTGAACTGCCCTTAAATGAACTCAACCCTGACGCACGCACACAATCAGTAAAATGAATAAGAAAGTCAGAGTGAATATTAAAAAGGCTGAGGCCCCATCTCTTAAATAAGCCACGATTAGCTCGACCTTGATGACCACCCAGCGACAGGCCTGAGCAGACGCAGTGATTGGCTGAGGAGATTGGAGCAGTAAACAATAAGCAGTGGCTCATTTATCACCGTGCACACACACACTGACAGCTATGCTGAGCTTAATACAGACATACTGTGTGTGTTTGTTGCACGCACACAACTAACTGAATGAAAACAGTTTCTATACAGTGGCCCTCAGTGCTCATGATTTGTTCCCATTCACACCAGTTATCCCAATTTTTAAGTTTTACTACGAATTCTGGAGGATCCAATCACTCGCCAACATGTCAGGTTAATATTCACTGTGTCATCATCCAACCATTGTGGTTCTCTATGTAAAAATCATATTGTTTGAGAAGACCAGCATGAGCAAATACAAACTAAAAGAGGTTTCAAAAAGATGTAAACATATAAAATAAAAACTGCACAAAAACCCTTGTTCTGATGATCTCATCAACAGTCAGAACCAAAAAAGAGGATATGAAACGGACTTCATGCTAAGACAGCGCTGAAGGTGGGAAGTGTTCCAATCTATCTAACTCAACCTCTCAAAGAGTGGTCTGTGAGGAGCCCCCAGTGGTCCATCAGTATATTAGTAAAATATGTTTTAAATTAATATCAGATTCCAAGCATATTCTACTCAAGTGCTTTTTATGTCCTGTAAAAATGACTCCCAAGTCAAATGGATAGTCATAGACTGTTGGAGTGGTAAACAGACCTGTCGTTTTTGGATAATTGCGGAGTTAGGTGGTCCAAGAGATTAGTTTTTATTAGTTAAGTTTGAAAAAGTTTAAGAAAAACAGATCTAAATCTTTATCATCCTCACTTAGTTACATTCCAAAATCAAGGATCACAAACGTTCTTAAAAAAAAGTCTTTGTTGTTTGGACCAAACTGGATGAAAACCTTGAATTGTTTTGTTCAGACATAGACAGAAGGAGACCCAACACTAAAAATAACTTACACAGCAAGATTCACAACCAAACCCTACTGACAACTTCACATCAGTCTTTCACATCACGGTAGAAGAATTTTTGCACTCTAGTCCTCGTTGAACTGCTTCACTGCTGCCACACTGGCAAGGCGAGTATATTCTGCTCATTTAAGGAGTTACCACATGATCTCAGCAGGGTTCAAATCAGACTTTTGACCACAACACTTCAAAACCTTAATTTTATTACTCTGAGTCATTCTGGGGCAGACGTGTTCTTGTGCTTTGGATTGTTGTCTCGTTGAATCACCAAACTGCTTCTGAGCTTCAGATCACAGACTGATGACCTGATGTTCTAACTGCAAGTGTTCTGTCAGAAAAGATTTCATGGTTCCATTGCTTATGAAGCATGGCATCACACCGTGTTTGACTGGTACTATGATGTGTTTTTTGTGTATATGTGTGTAACCCTGTAACTTTACGCCAGATGTAACAGAAGGTACATCTTACAAAAAAGCTGATCTCAAGCTTATCAATCCAAACAACACTATTACACAAATCTTGGGGATTATCAAAGTATGTTTTTGGCAAACTTGCGCTGTGCATTTATGTTCCTCTGTTAGTGGTTTCCTCTTCACAGCGTTCCAATGGACACTGTCTTCGCCGAGTCTCTTTCCACTGATTTTCCGCTGTAATTAAGGTGAGTGATGGCTATAACTCCTTAAATGATCATATGCCTTCTTTTGGGACTTCTTCAGTGAGTCATCAATGTGTTCTTGGTGGAACTCCTCGGAAGATTCACTGCTCTTCTAACTTTTAATTGTCACTGTGTTTCACTGCAGTCCCAAAGCTTTGAAAAAAAAAAAAAGTTTCCCTAACCATTTCCAATCAAATCCATTTCAGTGAGTTTCTTTCTTGTCAGGTGGAAAGTCTTCTGATTCTGGAATCATGTACCACTTGTTATTTTAGACTATTTCACATTATTGGAAAGGTTTTATTTAAATGTTTATCAAAGCACAAGTAGCACAGTGGACTAGGGACTTGGCCTACCAAAACATCAACCTGGGTTCAACTCCCAGTCATGCTACCTGTCTGTGTCCTTGAGCAATATACTTCTTCTGCCTTGTTCTAGTCCATCCATTTGTAAACAGGCATCAGCCTTTCGCTGGGGAAGTAACCTTTGTCACATTGGCATCCTGTCCAGGGGAAGTTGTAGACTCATCTGCTTCACACTACAGCATCCAGGGATAAGACAAGGCATCAATGGCCCTTGTAGCCTATAGAGAATTTTTTTTTTCCCATTGGGCAACTAAGAGGAATTGGAGCCTTTTGACACAGGGTCAGTGTGTGTTGGAGAATTCATACGTTTAATAATTATCATTTCTTAACCTACCTATGCATCTGAGTAGACCCAGCTTGAATTGTGTGTGAGATTATTGTGACAAGTATGAAAATGCAGATGAAATTGGGGAAAAGGGGAAAAACAATTTGAAGGCACTGCAGATAGATTGATGAAAGTGAGGCCAGACAAATGTAATAAGAAGACATTATCGTGACGGCGGCAAGTCAGGTCATGATGTCAGTCAAATCTCCAACCAGAAAATACTTCAGGCAGAAAAGTCATGAATACCATTAGACCAAATGACACATGCTGCCTGACAGCCAAAAGACAAACCTTGAAAAAATAAATAAATAAGTCAACTGTCTCACATGTACAGCACAGTGCAAACACAGGCACCGTAGAACTTTTTATTTGGCCCCAAATCAAGAACATATGCTGCCAAGAACTTTTACCAGTACAGCTTGTCAGCTGCACAGACAGCAATCATCAGCTCTTCAGCAGCTTTGCACCATATCATGTCTTTATAAGAATAGATATTCTACAATGGTGTTGAGGTGGACATCGCCCTCTCCTGGCTGTTAATGACTGGTACAAGGCACTTGTGCAAGTGTGCGTGAGAGCAAATTGTTTTTAATAGAGCTGACTAAAAATCCTTGAAGGACAAAGACAAAAGAACGAGAGAAGATGAGCTGAATTTCTGCCAGCCCAATAAAGGCTATTTTAGAGGACATGTATCCATTAATATTAAATATAGCCACTTTGTGTTGAGTGGATTTGTGCAAATTTCCTCCATAAGACATTCAACCTCTGCCAATAAACTATGGAACTAACGATAAAGCATTTCAGCGTGCGCATTATACAGTCAGGCTTTGTGATGGGAACTGTTATGTGTCGGACGCAGCTCGGAGAACCGACTAGCGTTTGAAGGACCCAGTATGAAATAAGCAGAGCACGGTACAAAGGCTAACTGAATTTAATACATAACAGTGATACAAAAAATAACAAAAGAAAGTGCGGTCTGGCGTGGTGCGCTCCCAGCAGCGCTAACGGTCCGGAGCCAGAAGCTGTTCGGACCCAAGGACCCCGCCGACACCCCCCAGGTGGCCGCAACAAACCGAGTCTGTGAAAGAAGGAACCATTATGTGAGTCCACACTCTACACACAGAGAGAACACTTAAAGGTGTACAAACAGCAAACACTTCCTGGCTTGATTACTAATCAGCTTCCCAACCTGCAGGCATGGAACATCCAGTTCACAAAACTCCACTGCAGTGGAAGCCGATACATGACTAACATACAGCTCAATATAAAAAGGTGTGAGGGACACCACATTTACTGACTGTATAAATGTTAGTCACAAAATCTAACGTACCTCAGGAAGTGTGCTGACGAGCGTGAGACCTCACCCCCTCCTCTTTCACAGACCGTGCATCAAACCCTGGACGTTCTCTGCATCCACTGATGATGAGATGGCTCCCGAGACGACGATCTCACCCGTCTGGTCACAAGGTCGAGTCTCTGGCAAATACACACTGTATACTCCAGTCTTAAATGCCACCATGTTCCAATCCATATAGATGCACCACAGCTGTGAGTCCTGACGAGCCGCAGGTGATCAGGGTGAGGTCCTGATAACCTCAGCAACACAGCCACTCAGTCCCAAATGCAAGCCACCTGGAAGGAAAAACAAAAGACAGAAACAAAAAGGCAGCCAGGCCCCCCAGCCATACAACAGTACCCCACCCTCACGGGAAGCCTCCCGGCGACCACACAAACCTGGCCCAGGAGAAACACCCCCCTCCAGGGACCATGGCTGGAAACCGCATCTGCATTCGTCTTCCAACAGAATGGTTGATGTCCTCTCCTCTGGCTGCATCCTTGCCTTTGTTTCAGTCAGTCACTTAGCACAGGTGTGGCCAGGAGTTCTTAAACCTGTGCGGTCAGCCTTTATCCAACCATGTGCGGTCATTAGTCATAAAACAAAAAAGAAACACAAACAACCAAACCACCCCCCCCCCCTCCCCAGGGGACCGTCCTATCAAACACCGGGATGAGGAGAAAAGAAAAACCCCAAACTTAAGTTTACAAATAAAAGCGCTAAACCCCCCCCCCCAGGTGCAGAGGTTACCTGGGAAGCGCCCAGCATAACCACACTGCACCACTCCAGCAACGCCGACACTACGGCTCACACGGCTGGAGCCAGAGGAGAAGAGAGGGAACAAAAAGAAAATGCCCCAAACCCTCCCCTCCCCTCCCGGGTGCAGAGGTTACCTGGGAAACGCCCAGCACAACCTAACTGCACCACTCCAGCAACGCCGACACTACGGCTCACACGGCTGGAGTCAGAGGAGAAGAGAGGGCATAACAAAAAAAAAAAAAAAAAAAAAAAAAAAAAAAAAAAAAAAAAGAAAGAAAAAACAACAACCCAAATACCCCCCCCCCATGACCCCCCAGGGGACCGTCCCATCAAACCCTGGGAGGTGAAACTGAAAAAAATAAATAAATAAATAAAAAGAAAGACTAACAGACTGACATAAGGTTGCTCGGGTCCTTTTTTTTTTCTTTTTTTTTTTTGTGGCAGAACTGCAGGGTCACGACCCCAGACACTAAATAGTGAAAAACAAAAAATAAAATCCCACACAAAAACCAACTCAAAAAACACCCACACAAAATTAACTAACACAAAACAAATAAGTGATTTATACCGTCAAGCTCCAACAAATGGAACACACCTGTTCCAACTTAAGAGCTTGACGGTAATGTGACTCAGTCACCAAAAGAGGGAGCCAAAGTGCTAAAAATGAAAAACCCCCTTTGGTAACTGAGAAAACAAACTCATGCTGCCTTTCTGTGAGCAGCACACAACCAAAAATGTGATTCAACTAAATAACACCGGAGCTGACACAACAGACGCAGTAGCTATCATTACCCGGGGAAACGGGGCTACGACTGTAACACAGGAAGCACTGCGACCCGTGCCACAGAGCTCCGCCGTGCGCGTTCACCCATTACAGACTCACTCCTGCAGCTCCCGTTCAAACCTCTTATCCGGTCGAAGTGCGACGCGAAGCCGTCGCCAGTCACACTCCACCACGACCCACGGATAAGGCACACACAGGAACACGGCTGCAAGAGAGCACGAATCAGTATTCAGTAATGGGTTCTCAAACACGCACCATCCGGGCGGAGAGCACCCGCAACTGATCCGGATAACTTCTGAACGTCTGCTGCCGCCTTCCCGGCGCGTTACCGTCTCTGCTACCGCTGGGTCCGTGATGTTTGGCCAGAGACTACTGTTATGTGTCGGACGCAGCTCGGAGAACCGACCAGCGTTTGAAGGACCCAGTATGAAATAAGCAAGAGCACGGTACAAAGGCTAACTGAATTTAATACATAACAGTGATACAAAAAATAAAAGAAAGTGCGGTCTGGCGTGGTGCGCTCCCAGCAGTGCTAACGGTCCGGAGCCAGAAGCTGTTCGGACCCAAGGACCCCGCCGACACCCCCCAAGTGGCCGCAACAAACCGAGTCTGTGAAAGAAGGAACCATTATGTGAGTCCACACTCTACACACAGAGAGAACACTTAAAGGTGTACAAACAGCAAACACTTCCTGGCTTGATTACTAATCAGCTTCCCAACCTGCAGGCATGGAACATCCAGTTCACAAAACTCCACTGCAGTGGAAGCCGATACATGACTAACATACAGCTCAATATAAAAAGGTGTGAGGGACACCACATTACTGACTGTATAAATGTTAGTCACAAAATCTAACGTACCTCAGGAAGTGTGCTGACGAGCGTGAGACCTCACCCCCTCCTCTTTCACAGACCGTGCATCAAACCCTGGACGTTCTCTGCATCCACTGATGATGAGATGGCTCCCGAGACGACGATCTCACCCGTCTGGTCACAAGGTCGAGTCTCTGGCAAATACACACTGTATACTCCAGTCTTAAATGCCACCATGTTCCAATCCATATAGATGCACCACAGCTGTGAGTCGACGAGCCGCAGGTGATCAGGGTGAGGTCCTGATAACCTCAGCAACACAGCCACTCAGTCCCAAATGCAAGCCACCTGGAAGGAAAAACAAAAGACAGAAACAAAAAGGCAGCCAGGCCCCCCAGCCATACAACAGGAACATCCTCAATCCATTACAAAAAATAATTGCATAGTCAGGTCCATAAGTATTTGGACATTGCAACTTTTCTTTTTTTTTTTTTTTTGTCTTTATACACCACAACAGTGAAGTTGGAATAAACAAGATTGCCTGTAGTGTAGACATTCAGTGTTATCAAGAAGAAGTAATAAGTCCTGTGACTTGTTGGTGCCGATGCTTATCCCTGGATTTCGCAAACATGAAGCGGATGAGTGTCTAGAACTCCTGATGGACGAGACGCCAGTCCATCGCAACTTACTTCCCCAGTCAAGGCTGGTACCCATTTGCATCTGGGTGGACTGAGGCAATGCAAATGAAGTGTCTTGTATGATGACACACAGCGTGACCGGGAATCAAAGGTCTGCATTTTGGTAGATAACTCCTTATCCACTGAGCTACCTGCTCTGTATTGTTAATCTAAATAATCACTTTTGCATCTCGTTTTCTTTACAAAAGTCTTATGATGGATACATTAATGTCATTTGCATTGTGAAGGAATGTCAGCTACAGTGTTTTGTACATGTACTGTATGCATGCAAGGTTTTTTTTTTAGGAGTGTGTGTGTGTGTGTGTGTGTGTGTGTGTGTGTGTGTGTGTGTGTGTGTGTGTGTGTGTGTGTGTGTGTGTGTGTGTGTGTGTGTGTGTACACATACGGTATCCACAGTTTGGGGAAGGCATCTATCTCCTCCTGGGTGTACTCATTGAGCTTCTTCGGGATTTTTCTGGGCTGAGGCAGCTCCTCTGTCAGGTTGGCTAAAATGTCATCTGGCAGCACCTGGGGAGGGACACATGGAGGACAAAAATATTGACGGGAGAGAGAGAAATGACAGGCGATGTTATAACGCCAGTGTTAACACTTATTCTCATTAATATTCATGGTGGATGTATGCACAGATTAAATTAAATAATAAACAAATGGTAGAGGCTAAAAGACTTCCCAGCAAGAAATAAAAGATCCAGAAATACTCCAGGGTAACTTTACACTGACTGAAGAGTAAATCACAGATGGGACTGCAGACATTCACAGGGCTTTACATGCTGCACTGAATTAATGAGCTCTGGTCGGAAATATTAAGTCAAGGACAAGTACATAAATTAAGGACTAATATCCAGCTTTGTTCACCACGAAACTCTTCTACCACAACACAAAATGAAGCACGATTTCTGTAGAACAAGTGCTCAAGAAATGCCCATTTAAAATGCTTACTTATACACAGCACTGAAAAAATATATTTACAGTAAAAACTATAAGATAGATTATGACACACAGCTAGTCAGGTCCATAAATATTTAAACAGTGACATGCCCATACACCACTATAATGGGCTTGAAATGTCACAACAAGGTGTGCTTGCAGAGTTGTAGCTTTAACTCAAGGAGTTTAAAAATAAAAATCACATTAACCATTTAGAAATTACAGCCATTTTTATACACAGTCCCTAATTTTCAGGCGCCATAAATCAGACAAAGTAATTACAAGCATTATTTTTTTTCTTCCTACAAATTTGTCTTTATACAAGTATCATTTTTCTTCTGATATTTTAGCAACACTTTAGCCTAAACTTGATCTGTTTTCTTGGGATGGAACATACAAATGTTGCACAATGCACGGTTTCTCCAATCAGAACTACATCAGCCTATAACTCCTCCAGAGTTAACAGGGGTGTCTTGGTGGCTTCCCTCACTTGTCTTCTTCTTTCACAATGATATATTTTTGAGAAGTTCCTACTCCAGCCAGACTGAAAATGGATGAAAGGGATGGTGTCTTAAAAATGGCTGTAATTCCTAAATGGTTAATGTGATATTTTCCTAAACACCTTGAATTAAAGCTGAACATCTACACTACAAACAGATCCTAGTTGTTTCATTTCACCTCCTTTATGCTGGTGTTCAGATACAAAAAGAAAAAAAGGACACTGTCCAAATACTAATGGTCCTGACTGAAAGGTCTACTTTTCTTTAAAAAAACACACACAAAAACAAACAAAGCATTCCCTGGTAATTAGTTGGACTTGACAAGTTTTGGTTCCAAAGTGGTAAAGAATAAGTTCCTTCGGCTTCTCCCTCATTTCACTTGGGGTCGTCACAGTAGATCTGAGGTGGCTCTGCATATTAATTTGGCACAAGTTTCACACTGGATGCCATTCCTGATACAACTCCAGCTTACATAGAGAATGGGCAGGGGTGGCCTTGAACCGGGAACCAAGCGCACTTAACTGCTTGGCTATCACCCCTGCCATAGAGGTTCCAAAATGGTATAACGATTTTTTTTAATTGGAAAAATATAGGTCTCACTAAATACACAGCTCACCCACTCATATCAGCTAATAACATTTAGATGAAAAACTCCAGAAAAGTAAAGCAAAAAAAAAAAAAAAAAAATGAAGTTTCCAAATATGTGAAATAGCTTAAAAACAAAAATGTCACTATTTACAATAAATAAATAAATGACTTGATTAGCATGAATGATTAAGACGTTAGCACATTTGTAGACTTCGTCAGGTATAAAATGTAAAAGTGTGAACTTACATCGTCGTGAAAGAGGTGTAGTCGCTGCATCATGGTGCGTCTGTGCAAATTCTTAGGCAGCATGCCATAAATCGCTAACCGCACAATCTGTTGAGAAGAAGCACATTAGATTTAAACAGAGGGACAAAGTCAGATTTAGGTCATGCGGACAATCATCTCATTGTTTTTCATGAAAGAGTCTGTGTCTATAGCAACCTTACACATGGACAGTTCTCTTACATTTCTAAAAATGCCTACTGTTAGGCTGGTTGCAGAAATTAGACTTGGACAGAGTTACTGGAGACAAATTTTGGACAGAAGCAGCGCGGACAAATCATTCATCTGTCCAATTCCATTTCTCTCTCTTTTCATGCCAACCTTCCAAAGCTCATTTCTGCTAAACCTTCAGGACACACGGTTGTGGTCAGAAGCTTGGAATGAAACCTGCAGCAGCAGAGATGCCAGCAGGAAAGCAGCTTTCCTTCCTCCATTTGTAAGCAAAAGATGAGGAAATATTAAAGGTCATCTGTCTCTCCAGTGGCTCTCCCACAACAAGAGACAAATGAGGCTTACAAACCTGTTCCCTTAATTCAGCCGAACATTACTACATTCAATCATTAATACAGCACATCTCAAAGATCACTCCTCGAGTGCAATCTCATTATTTTGTCTAACAATGGAGTGAAACTGTAACGTGAGATCAGTTCAGGAAGTGTTCGTCTGTATAAGCAATTTGTAAGTATAAAAAGGAAGATTTCCCTGTTAACTGCAAAGCCATCGCCAGCTGTGACAGACTGTCGACCTCTGTATGTGCATCACCTCACATACACACAGAAATGAGGGTCGTATTCTGCATGCGATCCACGTTACATTTTAGTGACATACAAGGACACATGGGGCATAGATGCACGAAATGCACTCACCAGTCACCAAACAATGGATTTTATGAGTGCGCCATCTGGAATATGTGGGTTATAAAAGTCATAGCTCCATAATTCCATGTTGGGTGATGCTGTTGAGACCCCAAACTGACAGACACACACACATTATATATATATATATATATATATATATATATATATATATATATATATATATATATACACATATATATATATATATATATATATATACACATATATATATATATATATATATACACACACACACACACAGTAAAACTCACCTAAACCGTTATCGTATAAACAGGATAGTCACACTCACCGGACAAAAGCAATGCTTTTGTATGGTTTTCCATGTAGTAAGCACTGTATATAACAAGCACCGTGTATAACAGATTTGGCATAATGGATTTTCACTCACATCGGACAAAACGTTGTCCCATCGTAATGTATTCCCATTAAAAACCCCTTTTGGTTAACTAAGTGTTGAGATATCACGCTAAGAAGCGAAAACGGACAGTGTTCCTGAAGGACAACTTTAATATTTTTGAGGCTGGGCTCTGATCTACATTATTTATGCAGTAATGACACATGGAGAGTTCATATACTTTTCACACAGACACAGTGGTATGTAAAAGTTTGGGCACCCCTGATAATTTTCATGATTTTCCTTTATAAATCATTGGTTGTCTGGATCAGAAATTTCAGTTAAACATATCATATAACAGATGAACACACTGATATTTGAGAAGTGAAATGAAGTTTCTAGCATTTACAGAAAGTGTGCAATAATTATTTAAACAAAATTAGTCAGGTGCATACATTTTATTGATTTGAATACATTTAACACTAATTATTGGAACACAAAATTGGTTTGATAAGCTCAATGACCCTTGACCTCCTTACACAGGTGAATCCAATCATGAGAAAGGGTATTTAAGGTGGCCATTTGCAAATGTTTCTCCTCTTTGCATCCCTTCTAATGAGTGGCAACATAGGAGCCTCTAAACAACTCTCAAATGACCTGAAAACAAAGATTGTTCAACATCATGGTTTAGAGGAAGGATACAAAAAGCTATCTGAGATTTCAGCTGTCAGTTTCCACTGTGAGGAACATAGCGAGGAAATTGAAGACCACAGGCACAGTACTAGTTAAGGCCCGAAGTGGCAAGCCAAGAAATATCTCAGATAAGCTGAAGCGAAGGATGGTGAGAACAGTCATAGTCAACCCACAGACCTGCTCCAAAGACCTACAACATGATCTTGCTGCGGATAGTGTCTCTGTACATCGTTCAATTATGCAGCATTCCAAGAAAATACTTGCTACCTACAGTAAAATTTGGAGGTGGTTCCATCATGCTGTGTGGCTGTGTGGCCAGTGCAGGTACTGGTAATCTTGTTAAAGCTGAGGGTCACATGGATTCCAGTCAATATCAGCAGATTCTTGATAACAATGTTCATGAATCAGTAACAAAGTTGAAGTTGGACCGGGGCTGGATCTTTCAACAAGACAATGACCCTAAACACTGCTCAAAATCTCCTAAGGCATTCATGTAGAGGAACAAGTACACCGTTCTGGAATGGCCATCTCAGTCCCCAGACTTGAATATTATTGAAAATCTGTGGTGTGTTTTTAAGTGGGCTGTCCATGCTCGGAAACCCAAAAAACCTGAGATGTTTTGCCAAGTACAATGGTCCAAAATACCTTCAACCAGAATCCAGACTCTCAATGGAAGCTTTCGGAAGCGTTTAGAGGCTGTTATTTCTGCAAAAGAAGGATCTACTAAATACTGATGTATTTTTTTCTGTTGGGGTGCCAAAATTTATGCACCTGCCTAATTTTTTTAAAAGAATTATTGCACATTTTCTGTAAATCCTATAAACTTTATTTCACTTCTCAAATATCACTGTGTTTGTCTGCTACAGTGAGGAAAGTAAGTATTTGAACACCCTGCGATTTTGCAAGTTCTCCCACTTAGAAATCATGGAGGAGTCTGAAATTTTCATCTTAGGCGCATGTCCACTGTGAGACATAATCTAAAAAAAATCCAGGAATCACAATGTATGATTTTTTTATAATTTAGTTGTATGTTACTGCTGCAAATAAGTATTTGAACACCTGTGAAAATCAATGTTAATATTTGGTGCAGTAGCCTTTGTTTGCAATTACAGAGGTCAAATGTTTCCTGTAGTTTTTCACCAGGTTTGCACACACTATGAGAAACTGCAAAAGCTCTTACACGGATCGAGGAAAATCTAAAATACTAATGTGCTGCTCCCCCCTCAAAATGGTAGGGTAGCACCCAGCAGACCTGGGAACGCACACGAGACGAGACGAGACACTGCAGCAGGGATTTTGGTCCACTCCTCAATACAGATCTTCTCTAGATCTTTCAGGTTTGGAGTTTCAGCTCCCTCCAAAGAGTTTCTATTGAGTTCAGGTCTGGAGACTGGCCAGGCCACTCCAGGACCTTGAAATGCTTCTTACAGAGCCCCTCCTTAGTTGCCCTGGCTGTGAGTTTGGGGTCACTGCCATGCTGGAAGACCCAGCCATGACCCATCTTCAATGCTATTACTGAGGGAAGGAGGTTGTTTGCCAAAATCTCGCAATACATGACCCCATCCATCCTCCCTTCAATACGGTGCAGTCGTCCTGTCCCCTTTGCAGAAGAGCACTCCCAGAGTATGATGTTTCCACCCCCATGCTTCACGGTTGGGATGGTTTTCTTGGGGTTGTTCTCATCCTCTAAACATGGTAAGTGGAGTTGATTCCAAAAAGCTCTATTCTGGTCTCATCTGACCACATGACCTTCTCCCATGCCTCCTCTGGATCATCCAGATGGTCACTGGTGAACTTCAAACAGGCCTGGACATGTGCTGGCTTGAGCAGGGGGACCTTGCTGCCCTGCAGGATTTTAAACCATGACAGCATCATGTATTACTAATGTAATCTTTGTGACTGTGGTCCCAGCTCTCTTCAGGTCATTGACCAGGTCCTCCTGTGTAGTTCTGAGCTTTCTCAGAATCATCCTTACCCCACAAAGTGAGATCTTGCATGGATTCCCAGACCGAGGGAGATTGACAGTCATCTTGTGTTTCTTCCACTTTCTAATAAATAATCATAACAGTTCTTGTCTTCTACCAAGCTGCTTGCCTGTTGTCCTGTAGTCCATCCCAGCCTTGTGCAGGTCTACAGTTTTGTCCCTGGTGTCCTTAGACAGCTCTTTGGTCTTGGCTATGGTGGACAGGTTGGAGTGTGATTGATTGAGTGTGTGAACAGGTGTCTTTTATACAGGTAACAAGTTCAAACAGGTGCAATTAATACAGGTAAAGAGTGCAGAATAAGAGGGCTTCTTAAAGAAAAATTAACAGGTCTGTGAGAGACAGAATTCTTGCTGATTGGTAGGTGTTCAAATACTTATTTGCAGCAGTAACATACAAATAAATTATTTAAAAAAAAATAAATAAATGCAATGGCTGACATTAGAACAAAGTTATTGTCCCAAAATCCCATTACAATCTTTAATATTCTGCTCAAATGAGATATGGAACAAATTTAAAATCTCAAATAATTACATGAAGTGCACTCACAGAGCTCTAAATACTGTTAGGAAAAAGATTAAAGCCCCCCAGTCAATATCCAGAGCCATGAAAATTACAGATATTTTAGATTTCATACCAGGGCAACAAGATCAGAGGTTCAAAAACTGGGAAAATAAGAATTTAATTTTCATTAATGATTTATTTAAAGGGGAGATACTAGGATCATTTAGTCAATGCCAGGAAAAATATGGCTTAACATCAATAGATTTTTATAGATTCCTGCAATTGAGAAGTTATTTAATGTCCCATAAAGAACGGTCTCTTCTTAATAAACAACCTACACATTTGGAAATGCTATTCATTAATACACTCAACCATAAACAATATGATAAAATGATATTAAATCTATACAAAAGTCTACAAAGAAATATGTCGGAGAACTCTTTAGAGATAAAAGAAAAGTGGGAATTGGAAATGAATATAATAATTGAAGATCAAGAATGGGAACAAATTTGTGAAGGTGGACACAAACTGACAAATAGCCCAACATGGAAAGAGTTTTTATGGAAAATAAACACTTGATATTTTAAGACACCTGCTACCACTTTCAAATTTAATAAATCAAAAACAAACTTATGCTGGAGAAACTGTGGACAAATTGGCGATCACACTCATATTTTCTGGGATTGTCCAAAACTTAAAATATTTGGGAGGGAATCAAGGAATTAATTTCAAATATTCTACAAATCTATATTGACTGGAACCCCCTTGTTTTTGTTTTTGGATTGCTCCCGGGGGACTTACTAGCTAAAGAAAAACTGTATCTTTTCAAGATAATGATACTGGTGGCTAAGAAAATGATAACTATATTTTGGTATAAACCTGATCCACCTACAATTCATTGGAAAGATAGGATGTTGGATGTTTACAAAATGGAGAAAATAACAGCAAGACTAAATCTCACTATGGACCTATTTAGAAAGAGATGGAAACCACTGATAACATACTATGACTGGATATAAATACAGATTGTGAGGTGGAGTAGAGCAGAAAATACTATAAATACTATACATTAGATACCAAAAGTAACAATTTGAAATGTACAAATTTGCCAAGGTTTTCTCTGTTCTGATTCTTGTTCGTTTTTTTTTTTTTTTTGCGTGGGTGTGTGTGCTCTGTTCTGTGTTATATAAGTGAACATCATCTGTTGTAAAGCTTTAAATGAAGTTGAATAATAAACACTTGTTCCAAAAAAAAAAAATAATAGTAATAATACATTGTGATTTCCGGATTTTTTTTTTTTTTTTAATGTCTCTCACAGTGAACATGCAGATGAAAATTTCAGACCCCTCCATGATTTCTAAGTGGGAGAACTTGCAAAATCGCAGGGTGTTCAAATACTTATTTTCCTCACTGTATATGATATATTTAACTGAAATTGCTGATCCAAACAACCAATGATTTATAAAGGAAAATCGTGGAAATCATCAGGGGTGCCCAAACTTTTACAGACCACTGTAGGTCAAATCTGTGTCTGCTGCTGCCCTGAAAGGTTAAACATAAATCAGATGGCCTGTGTCCAAGACCCTCCTCTTGGCCTAGGTCAGACTTGGGTGCCTCCTATGTTGAACTTCATTTAAATGAAATACATTATGTAGATCTTGATAATGGGACCTCATTGGCTCAAAGTCAGACACTCCAAACTCTCAGAGACACACATTCCAGGATGCAGCAGAAATCAATCTGTCCATTTCTTAACCTATTTATTTTTTGTCAAAATACTCAAAACAACTGTAAATGACATTTAGAGATGAGAACACAGCTGCTTCTGCACTGGGGGAAAAAAAAAAAAAAATCACCTGTGAAACATCTCATACATACATTTCAAAAAACAAAATTAAAAAAAGGTCCAAAATGTGAGCACTTAATAAAGGTGACAATATTATTTCAGTTTGAAATGTTTAAGTTGTGAGTCTCTCCTTTGTTTAACCAGATACTCTGTGATGCAGGAGTAAGTTCCTGAAGGGTGGCTCAAAGCAATTATCACTCAAAAATTGCATAAAACTGTTGAATGTGCTAAATTAAAGTTGGATCTGTGTATCCATGACTATGCAACAAAACCACCATGGACACCATGGGATCAGTAATCTCCAATGTGCTGCATCTTAAATCATATATGCAATGTAGAAATTCAGAATCTCTGCTGTACTGAAGGAAAACACTTTAGGATATAATCTGTCGAAAGGATAAGAGGAGAAAACTGATGATACTCACAGCTTTGGGGTCTCTTTGATGCAGTTGTGCAGCTGTAACTTGTTTGAACCCGCCAGGATACCTGTGAGATATAATTTGTATTTGACACATCCTAAACTGCTCCTGACACAATTTTCACTGGGGGGTGGGGTGTGATTATTGTTCTTCATATTCAGTAAGGTTTTGATTAATATTGCAGAGCAAAGGTCCAGCTCTGCTATAGTTAAAATTTTAGTTTGCATTTTGACAAAAACTTGCAGGTCTATCAAAACTTTCTTTTGTCTTGACCTACTCAGCAAACTAAAGCAAAGACAGTGTGCTCATACCCAGTGTGTGACGAGTAGACCTTCTGCTCCCATTTGTTCCCAGAAAAAGCTATTTGTTGAGTGTTTATAATAACCACGTGGTCACCGCAGTCACCTATAATCAGAAGAGAATTATATGTTCATTTTAGGCTTCAGGCAATATTGCAGATATTTCAACAAAGTGTACATTTGGAGTTATTCTGTTAAAACCAACTGCTATAAATCAGACAAACATACTAAAATGACGAAAGTTCTTTACATTAATTGAGGTTTTCATATTTAAAGTCTACATAAATCCTAAAGATGTTGTGCCACTAGAGAATAAAAAACAAAATAAATCACTGTGGTTTCCCAGAGACTATAAAACATGAGCAGTCTGCCATGACTGGACCATAAACACACCATTCTGGTAAATGATTTTACAGATTAATCCCAATATAAACATGCAGGTCATGTTTATGGACCTCTTTGTTTCTTAAAGCTGTTCAAAAGAAAAGTTCAACATTAGTTCTCCTTTTCTTTTTTTATTTCCCCAAACACATCTGTGGAATACAGCAAAGGTGGGGTGCAGTATATATCTAAGAATGCATCATGCGATGAAGTCTACACTCTACCTGTTAGTATGGTGTTGCTAAAATCCATACCACAGGGCAAATTCACACTGCTATATGTTCTAAATGATTTATACAATCTATCTTCTGATGTAGGGTTTGAATTAAATTTTCATTTCAGCATTTGACTTGGGGAAGGGACACTGGACCAATCAGATGAGCACACAGGAAACATCTATGTTGCTCAAACTGTAGCTACAATTAATTAGAATGGTACTTGGTAAGATCTGAAGGGCAACTGACCAAAAGGGAACTTCAACCTTTTGACTGCACTTCTCTTTAGAAAACACCATGGATAATAGTTAAAATAACAATAACAGTAGCAATAAAATAAAATTAAGAGCCATCTAAGAACACTGTTTTACAAAGCAGTGGTTTCAAACAGGTTTCAAAAAAGGCAATGATGGATGTTTTCACTT